>NC_143014.1:405455433-405610433 GCF_055824585.1 Amblyomma mixtum
GATTGAGCATGAATATTCAAGTTTAGGACGGACAAGAGTTATATAGGCGGACAGTTTTACGGAAGCAGGTGCCAAACGCAAGTTACGCTCCTCGCATTCAGCATTGCTGTGGGGAATGGAGAGGATGCCCAGCATAACCACTGAAATTCTGTTGAATCTGAGCCATCCGTCGATATCTTTAACATTTCCCAATTGTGACCACTGCGCCTCGCACCTTGGCTCATTCAATATGTCTGCTGGAACCTTGTATGCCTGCAAGTTGGCAAACTCCACTTCAAGTGCGTCGACTGCCTCTTCTCTGGATTTGCCACTCCACTGGGGCAGAATAGCAGGGAATGCCAAATAAAATGACGTACGCTGCTGAATGAAGCAGTTTCTAGACTCTGCACTTGAGCAACTTCAGCCATTTTGAGGTTGACGTCTTCTAGAGGAAACTTGTGGCGAATATAATTACATGCTACTGTGAAGTAGAGACGTACGGCAGAGAAGAACTGCTCTCTCTCATTTGTGCTCAGCGTCTCAACTACAGAGTAGGTTGTGCTGCCAATGACTATGTCTTCATCATCTTTTTGGTTCTCCTGAGCTCCATAGGCAACTTCCAGCAATGAATGACATCCCTTGAGAACACCTGGGCGCACAAATCTAGTCAGGAGGTCCTCGAAAAGGTGGTTTAAGAGGGCCCTCAGTACATGAATCTGACGAGCCTGTGCCTGAAGAAGGCAGTTTGTCTTCTCAAAAAGTGGTATTACAGTTTGGAGAAAAAGACAGCATGCCCTGCTTAGCTCCGATGACAAAAAAAGAAACAGGCGCTCTTCATGGGTCACGTGGGTGGCTTCTCCAGATTCCTCGGCATGAAGTTTCAGTTTCTTTGCTTGAAGTCCAGAGTGAGCTCCTTTTCTCTTTAGAGAGAGTCCATCACCGTCGGCGTGTTTTTTTCCGAGGTCTGCAGCAGTCTTCGGAAGGTGTGCAGCAGACTTTGGTGTTGGTGCAGAGTTCTTGGGGGTTTGTGAAAAAGTCTTTTGAATCTGGTAAGGCTCTAAAAACAAGCTCTGCTTGTTGCACTGCTTTGTTTCTGATAGAAAAAAAGCTAACAAGTGGTTTCCACTGGTCCAGCAGCCTCTTCAAACACTTCCCCAAAGACAGCCAACGTGTCGGCGAATGCTTCAACACCTTCCTGACCTCGACATCATGCATCTTTTGGAACTCTTTGGAAGTCGAACTTTCCTTTTCGAGCTTTTCTTCAGATAAAAAAAATATCAATCAAAGCCTCATCAACCTTTACAGGAAGACATGAAGCTCCTTTTTGGGCGGCCAAGTTGATGAGATGGCACGGGCAACCAACCCCAATCAAAGCTGGTTGAGCCTCTCTCAATACTGTAGAGACGCTGTTTATTTTGCAGACCATGACATTGGCATTGTCCGCAGACAGAGCCAGTAGGTTTCCAAGAGGCAAATTCCGGGACTTGATCTCGGCCAGAATCAGCTTTCCAATCTTGTGGCCGCTCGCTTCCCCTTGGATTGTCCAGAGGCAAAGAAGGCGGCTTTCAATTCGCCTAGTCTCTTTAACGAAACATGTCGCAACAATAGGGTAAAGCTGTGTATCCCTATTGTTACTGCCATCTACAGCGATCGAAAATACCTGTTCTTTTAACGCATCCAGCAAAGGAGTCTCCGCGCTGGCAGCCATTTCCCGAAAAATTGCAGTTGTCTTTGTTCATCCACAGGCGTAGCATTTGGCTTCTTCGCACTTCAGGAACATCTTCCGGAAAAGCGGTCCAGCATGATCGCTGACACTCAGCGTGATGTTGTGCTCTACTAAAAACGCCGTGAAGAGGCATTCTGCGTGAATCACACCGAGGTCTCTGTCGCTGCGTACAAAACTTGTCAGGCTTGGCTGGCTGTCCGCGGCTCGCACGTATCCCTGGTGCTTTTTCGAAGCGATGTGGACCTTGATGTCAGACTTGCCACCATGTGAAATGTTCACATCACACGCACACGTGGCGCAAAATCCAAACTTCTCACCTTTCTTCGACGGCACGAAGCACGGAAATTCCGATGTGAACGACTTCAAAAACACTTGAAAGTACTGTCGCGGCTTCGAGCCCGCCATTGTAATGCGACGCCGCTACAGAAAACACGGCAGTCGCACTGTGTCGGACGCGGTAGCTGATGGCACAAAAGGCGAGGCCAACACAAGAAGTCCAAACAGCACTGCCCGCGCGCACAAAGGCAACAGGTTGGCAAAGGCCTAGCGGAGGTGCTACCGAGTTTTGGATATGGATTCGCGGCCCCAATAGTAGACGATAGAAGTCACTACAACGTTCCAGCTGCTGATGGTGATGATGATCGCGCGAGGGCAAACAAACACGCATTGCCCTCTCGTGGCGGCGCACGGTACCAGAGTGTAGTTTTAATACATTGTCACATTTTTTTTTCGCATATAATATATTTTTGTAAAATTTCAAGTAAGATTCGTAAAATCGTAAGACTGGTCGAAATTCGTACATTTTACGGGAAATTGGGAAGAGTTGGCAGGTATGCATATAACGCTCCGAAGCAACACGTGGGCAATGAAGCCGTGGTGGAGGGATCTGAATTAATATAGGTTATGTGGGGGATATTTATTGCGCTGGCAACGCACGTAACAGGATATTTTTGCACTTCACCTCCATCAAGACACAGCCGCAGCAGCCGGAATTCGATTCTGTGATCCTGGGATCAACAGCCGAATGTCACAGCAACCTAGCCACCAAAATGGGCAACCACGAGTAGTCTAGGTGTGACAACACCAGTGTCGAATAGCACTTGACTAGTATACTGATCGGAAAGCAAGACAGGCTGGCTTCAAGCCAAGCAGTACACTATATGCAAGCCAACAGGCCCCTATTAGCTTCCACGAACTGATCAAAGAAGTATGAAAGCCGCAAAGGCACACAGAACACTGCAAGCTTTCGTTTACGCTGTATATTATGTATCTTTTTCGCCTTCAGATACACAATCCACAGAGCCCAGGCAGCAACAAAAAAAAATCACTTCCTGTACTGATATCAACAGCCTGCCACAATGAACCACTGCATGACTGAGACTAAACTCGCCCTATCCGCCAACTGCAGATAAGCAAGCAGATAGGAAATAAAATGAAAAAAAAAACTCCCCGAAAAGGATTTGACAAATAAGATATGTCGTATGCAGTACGTGAAAACTTGACATTGGCCGCAGTCAGAAGGACCGTACGTGAGTGCGTCTCAAGTCGGCGTCTTTTGCGCCGTCATTCAACGATGCATTCAATTCAGAACTTTCAAGCCTCTGCAAGAGCGCACGCAAGCGTGTCAAGTAAGCTGAACAAAATTTTCAAAATCACCGCGACGCCACGAATCGAACGGTCCCCGACAGCGACTGCTCAGAAAGACGCAAACGGCTCAATTTTACTTCAGTGCAAAAACCTCGTGTGGACACTTACCGTCGAGCCGGCGCAAAAGAATCCCCAACTTCTCACTCGTAAGAATGGACCGAAGGATGGTCCCTACTTCTTCATTGAGGGAACCATTCCCCATGGCTGCATCCCACGCTGCCAAGACAAAAGAACACAAAAACCAAGACGGTATTAAAGACGAGAAAAAGCAGTAAGAGAATGAAAAAGCAATTAGAACACTATTCGAACACACGTGCACGTGCACGTGTGTATTCGAACACACGTGCAAATTATTACCCAGCACACTACCCAAGACAATACATCAGCTTTCCGGTGCCCGCCAACAATGGCGACACTAGGCCGCAAAAGCCATACTTTACCCCTAAAAAACAACTTTTCAACCACCGCAGTGGTTCAGTGGTTACGGCGCTCAGCTGCTGACATGAAACATGCGGGTTCGATCCCGGCCGCGACGGTCGAATTTCGATGGAGGCGAAATTCTGCAGGGCCGTGTACTGTGCGACCTAAGTGCACATTAAGGGGGGACATGGGTCTTAAAACATTTTTTTTATTTGCAAAGGTATTGGGCGTTGGCAAGGTCAGATTTATAAAAGTCTGCATGGTATTTGAACACGACTCAATGCTAGGAAGTTCTCAAATATAAATTTATCCAAATGATTTTCAACCATGCAACACACATATTGTATACGCACTTGAAATTCCGAATATTATTTCTCCACACACCAAAGTTCTCTCATTAAAAAATGTAGTGAAAATAGAGGGCCACATCCAGCTACAATCCATTACGATATCTGTCAAAAGATTACCATATTATGCACAAAAGTGGTGCTTACCTTGATTATTCATTAAAGGATGCTGTACCAGGACATTTATGCAGCCAAAAAAAACTTTTACTCACATAATTTGAGCTCTGAGCACACCTACTCAAAATTAAGTACACTATTAAATGTTTTTGCGTTACACCAGACAGAAATTTCGACTCCAAGCCACACGCTGATAACTTAAAGCACGAGTAAGGTGTCCACTGTCCCGGGGGTCCAGTTATGCACCTCTCCTAAAACCGAGGGTCATTTTTGATATCTATCTGTGTTGCGGCGCTATACAATTTTAGAGTCTGAGATATGGGCAAAATGCGGCCCCCACCGCTAGGCAGCATCGTACAACATTCAAACGCGCTGGGAACCTTGTGTATTAACAGCACAGAACAGCACTTTGACACATTCCTCATCTAAGTGTATACTACACAAATCCCTGGGTCATTTTTTGTAGGTGCTTTTGTTCACGTTTTACGGTTTTTTTGTACCCCTTCCCATTCAGCTACGCGCCGTGTCGCCGCCACTGCCGACAGATGGCGCAAGTAGTACATGTCTAGGAAAGCTGGGCATGGGAGGTCTAAAACCTTCCCTGATTCCGGAACAGTGTTTCAATCTTACCATAGAAAGCATGCGTAGTGCTTGCAATACCTCCAGGAGTCCAGGAATGCGAAACATTTTCATAGCAACTCTACCGCAAATTGCCGCAAATGCACCCCACTTCTAATGCATAACACAGCTTTGGCCACCATCAGAGTCGTGCCAAAACGGAGAATTTGTACCGAAAAAGTTTTCACGAAATTAAAGCAAAGCATAGGCACTGGGCATTCTACACGCAAGGTATCAAATCGCTGTCTTCGCTGTGCTCAGGCCTTTCACTAGACAGAATTTATGTTAATTTTCATCAGGGTAGATTATTTTGTTTTAAATGAGCGTTGCGGCGGACAACAAGGAAACGGACGCGGACCCTCATAGGTTCACGGGGAGTAGAAACATGATGCTAAACTTAACACAGAAGCTGCGCTCGGCTGGAGCGATTATTGGCGGAGAGCATTTGCAGCGAAACCGCAGTCGCCACGCTGCAAGCGAAGCGTGTCACCCGTCCCAGCCGCATCGCTAGTGCGCCGTCTGGAGAGACCTCACAACCGTGCATATTGCGGCCTGATGCCGAAGTGGACAGACAGAACCACGAAAACAGATTCCTGGCGGTGCTACGCTGCATCTTCGCACGCACTCCCCTGGTGTCTTTTATACGGTGCGGATGTCTGACGTTTAGCAAAGAACTGAGGCGGTAAAAACAGGCCGGCGAAAACTTCCTTACGATCAAGTAAAACCTGGCGAGGTTTAGATGCTTAAACAACACGAAACAATCGTCAACAGTACAAAGCCGAGGATGAGAAACGCAGAACGATACGCACGGAGCTGCGCAGTCCTTTCGTTTTGCGCTGCCATTTTGTCATTCTGCATTGCTTGTTGTCCTCGCATTGTTCGCATCGCTTGAAATTCCTAAAGAAACTCCTCCAGTGCTTGCTATAACCAGAAAAGCGCCAGTAATCAAGACTACTCAATCCTGTGCAAGCGTACTTTGTTACGTTCAGCAATGCCTGCGATACCAGAGAATCACAAGGCACCGCATCAACGCCATATCGTCCTCAGCGCTTAAAGGAGCTCTGAAATGGCGCCCTAATAAAGCGGCGGTATGCATGGGATGTTAAAGCACGCCGCGTTAGGAATATTGTCCAGCAAGATTTTTTTTAATGCGCTTTGTGGAAGCTCAGTTATCTGTAGCCAGAATTTGAATTTCAGCGTGTTCGCGCCTTTCCCTCTCCTTTTCTCACTTTTTTGCACGCCGCCTAGCGGTGCGGAGCTTCCTGATCCGCCGGAGCTATGCAGCTTATTGGCCGCGGCCATGGTAGCTGCCTAAGGTCTGAAAGAATGTAAGCAATAGCCACCTATCAACTTGTATACGCAGGTGTGGGTGACGGAGTAGGATGCGAGCATGAAAGCTTCACCATGAAGGGCTCGCCAAATTAAGAAGCAAGGTGTTTCAGAGCCTTTCAACTGACCCCTCCCCTACTGCCGCTGCATCTGATCGGCGGGTCTACGTGTCAGTCGCATATGTCACTTACTCATCACGTGGCCGGCTGGCCTATTTTCACTGTTTTCTCATTGTTTTACGTCATCTTTGTTCAAATTTTGTTCATCTTTGTTCAAATGAAAACTTCATTTCATTTTTCCAAAGAATAATTCAGAGGTACTCTAGATTTGCCCTGCATGGAGATATTATATCTATAAGTATCGTGTGCTGAGGTTGTCGACGCGACTTCGCACCTACTGCTAACCACAAAAGGCCATCATGCAAATTTAGCGTGTCCAGTTATAGCCTTTATTCGTAGAGTGTTGGTCTGTGAGTGGGAGCTCAATACACCACTTTAGCAGCAGTCAAGGAGCACTGAATTCGTCCTCCCTTACCCTTGAGACAGGCGGCTTCAGTACATGCCGATGCGATGTGTCATCCCTTGACATGCACAAAAAGACTAGTTATTTTATACTTTACTTACTGCCTTTTCAGCCTTTCCTGCTCGAGGAGCTGGCTGTAATAACGCCGTCTTTCTTCCAGTCCCGACGAGGTGTCATTCTGACTTTAAGCGGCGATTTTTTGCGCCCCAAATGAAGTGTTTATCTGCAAAGTGTTGGAAATTCAAATTTTATTTGGATTAACTTATGAAGTTCCGACGTCATTCTGGCTGCCTTTTTTTTTCGCGGCAGTGAATATTTCTGAAGTGTGCTCTATACTCTCCCAAGTCCACTCTCCCTGCATTTCCTAACTTTTTTCTTTTTAAAAATTAGCGAGGGGCTAGATTCTTCTCCTCCAAGTAGTCAAGCTATAACAGAGGTTAGGCACATGAAATGAATTGTACCTCACTATTGTCCCCACTCTGGTTCAGATGCTTTCCACACCAAGTGATCCTTGTCACTTTGCATGTTTCCGAAAATCCACCCCCTCCCACCCCGCATTCTTATCCAACCCTTATTCCTTTCACTACTCGTACTGCAACTGGCGCCTGGAGCAACCTTGCACTTCCCTCTGCTAAATAACAAGCACAGGATGTCTGCCGTATCTTAGCTACTAACATCTGCCAACGACGTGCCCAGAACCACCGCAGGTGTTAAGAATTCTCGAATAAATTACTGTGTATTGTATCCGGGAGCACCCTTTCATTCATGAGAGGGCATTTCTCATAATATTTTCATTAATTTTTCTGGCCGGCGTCACAGTCAGTTACCCCACGATTTGTGCATACGCTTAAGATACTTGTATATCTCACGTCTAAATACCTTCCAATCCCGATGTATAATCATCGGGGCCACCATTAAAAACTGTATGAAATGATGTCTGCAAGCATGGTTAGAGTCCTCAAACCTCCGCCTTCATTGAACGCATCTTCGCCAATGTCACCTCTTTTCACCCTTATGCTTCCTCCCACCCTTAGAGAGTGTGGAGATAGTGGTCTCAGTCTCAACGGCATACCTGCCAACCTGACCATTTGGAAATTGGTAAAACCGCCGCGGCGGCGGCAGAGGGGGGGGGGCGTGCAGCACGTTTTTTTTTTTGAAGTTTCTACGATTTAGCTTTTGGGGCAAGCTTACTCACATTTCACATCTGCAAGTGAAATCAGTGTTTTGCAGAGAGAGTAATGAGCGAAAACTCCATCGGCCCATTGGATTACAATTTATTTTTGCAATGATTTTGCTGTTGCAGACTTTGCCTGCTTGAGAAACTTCTCTGTGCAAGTTTGCTCAAAGCATGTTCCACTCTGGTGCCCTTTCACCATCAGCAGGCTTTAGAGTGTTTTCTCACAGACAGATGAGCGAAACTCCGTTCGAGTTTTGTTGACAGTGCTGAATATTTATATATTAGTACCTCAAAGGCCCACTAAGGGGCATTACATGAGGGGTGGGCATACATATCATTAAAAAAAAACAGTGACAAATGATTTGAAGTATTCCAGGCCAGGATGGATGAAAGCTTCAGCGGGGAGGTTGTTACAGTCTCTTGCGGTCTGGGCGAAGAATGATTTTAGGTGCGCAGAAGTAGATGCTCGAGGTGTATGAACGGCTTTTGTATGACTGATGCGAAGTGAAAGGCGGTATGCAGGGGTGATAACGGATTGGCTGAAATGCGAATGATAAAACTTGTGGAAAAGGCAGAGTCTGGCTATTTTTCGACGGGATTCAAGGCTGGGGAGGTTAGCTTTTGTTTTCAATGCTGTTACGCTCGTATGATATGAGTAATCAGAATATACGAATCTTATCGCGCGGCTCTGGACGCACTCAAGGGTTTTGGCTAGGTTAATTTGTTGGGGGTCCCAGATTGAGCATGAATATTCAAGTTTAGGACGGACAAGAGTTATATAGGCGGACAGTTTTACGGAAGCAGGTGCCAAACGCAAGTTACGCTCCTCGCATTCAGCATTGCTGTGGGGAATGGAGAGGATGCCCAGCATAACCACTGAAATTCTGTTGAATCTGAGCCATCCGTCGATATCTTTAACATTTCCCAATTGTGACCACTGCGCCTCGCACCTTGGCTCATTCAATATGTCTGCTGGAACCTTGTATGCCTGCAAGTTGGCAAACTCCACTTCAAGTGCGTCGACTGCCTCTTCTCTGGATTTGCCACTCCACTGGGGCAGAATAGCAGGGAATGCCAAATAAAATGACGTACGCTGCTGAATGAAGCAGTTTCTAGACTCTGCACTTGAGCAACTTCAGCCATTTTGAGGTTGACGTCTTCTAGAGGAAACTTGTGGCGAATATAATTACATGCTACTGTGAAGTAGAGACGTACGGCAGAGAAGAACTGCTCTCTCTCATTTGTGCTCAGCGTCTCAACTACAGAGTAGGTTGTGCTGCCAATGACTATGTCTTCATCATCTTTTTGGTTCTCCTGAGCTCCATAGGCAACTTCCAGCAATGAATGACATCCCTTGAGAACACCTGGGCGCACAAATCTAGTCAGGAGGTCCTCGAAAAGGTGGTTTAAGAGGGCCCTCAGTACATGAATCTGACGAGCCTGTGCCTGAAGAAGGCAGTTTGTCTTCTCAAAAAGTGGTATTACAGTTTGGAGAAAAAGACAGCATGCCCTGCTTAGCTCCGATGACAAAAAAAGAAACAGGCGCTCTTCATGGGTCACGTGGGTGGCTTCTCCAGATTCCTCGGCATGAAGTTTCAGTTTCTTTGCTTGAAGTCCAGAGTGAGCTCCTTTTCTCTTTAGAGAGAGTCCATCACCGTCGGCGTGTTTTTTTCCGAGGTCTGCAGCAGTCTTCGGAAGGTGTGCAGCAGACTTTGGTGTTGGTGCAGAGTTCTTGGGGGTTTGTGAAAAAGTCTTTTGAATCTGGTAAGGCTCTAAAAACAAGCTCTGCTTGTTGCACTGCTTTGTTTCTGATAGAAAAAAAGCTAACAAGTGGTTTCCACTGGTCCAGCAGCCTCTTCAAACACTTCCCCAAAGACAGCCAACGTGTCGGCGAATGCTTCAACACCTTCCTGACCTCGACATCATGCATCTTTTGGAACTCTTTGGAAGTCGAACTTTCCTTTTCGAGCTTTTCTTCAGATAAAAAAAATATCAATCAAAGCCTCATCAACCTTTACAGGAAGACATGAAGCTCCTTTTTGGGCGGCCAAGTTGATGAGATGGCACGGGCAACCAACCCCAATCAAAGCTGGTTGAGCCTCTCTCAATACTGTAGAGACGCTGTTTATTTTGCAGACCATGACATTGGCATTGTCCGCAGACAGAGCCAGTAGGTTTCCAAGAGGCAAATTCCGGGACTTGATCTCGGCCAGAATCAGCTTTCCAATCTTGTGGCCGCTCGCTTCCCCTTGGATTGTCCAGAGGCAAAGAAGGCGGCTTTCAATTCGCCTAGTCTCTTTAACGAAACATGTCGCAACAATAGGGTAAAGCTGTGTATCCCTATTGTTACTGCCATCTACAGCGATCGAAAATACCTGTTCTTTTAACGCATCCAGCAAAGGAGTCTCCGCGCTGGCAGCCATTTCCCGAAAAATTGCAGTTGTCTTTGTTCATCCACAGGCGTAGCATTTGGCTTCTTCGCACTTCAGGAACATCTTCCGGAAAAGCGGTCCAGCATGATCGCTGACACTCAGCGTGATGTTGTGCTCTACTAAAAACGCCGTGAAGAGGCATTCTGCGTGAATCACACCGAGGTCTCTGTCGCTGCGTACAAAACTTGTCAGGCTTGGCTGGCTGTCCGCGGCTCGCACGTATCCCTGGTGCTTTTTCGAAGCGATGTGGACCTTGATGTCAGACTTGCCACCATGTGAAATGTTCACATCACACGCACACGTGGCGCAAAATCCAAACTTCTCACCTTTCTTCGACGGCACGAAGCACGGAAATTCCGATGTGAACGACTTCAAAAACACTTGAAAGTACTGTCGCGGCTTCGAGCCCGCCATTGTAATGCGACGCCGCTACAGAAAACACGGCAGTCGCACTGTGTCGGACGCGGTAGCTGATGGCACAAAAGGCGAGGCCAACACAAGAAGTCCAAACAGCACTGCCCGCGCGCACAAAGGCAACAGGTTGGCAAAGGCCTAGCGGAGGTGCTACCGAGTTTTGGATATGGATTCGCGGCCCCAATAGTAGACGATAGAAGTCACTACAACGTTCCAGCTGCTGATGGTGATGATGATCGCGCGAGGGCAAACAAACACGCATTGCCCTCTCGTGGCGACGCACGGTACCAGAGTGTAGTTTTAATACATTGTCACATTTTTTTTTCGCATATAATATATTTTTGTAAAATTTCAAGTAAGATTCGTAAAATCGTAAGACTGGTCGAAATTCGTACATTTTACGGGAAATTGGGAAGAGTTGGCAGGTATGCATATAACGCTCCGAAGCAACACGTGGGCAATGAAGCCGTGGTGGAGGGATCTGAATTAATATAGGTTATGTGGGGGATATTTATTGCGCTGGCAACGCACGTAACAGGATATTTTTGCACTTCACCTCCATCAAGACACAGCCGCAGCAGCCGGAATTCGATTCTGTGATCCTGGGATCAACAGCCGAATGTCACAGCAACCTAGCCACCAAAATGGGCAACCACGAGTAGTCTAGGTGTGACAACACCAGTGTCGAATAGCACTTGACTAGTATACTGATCGGAAAGCAAGACAGGCTGGCTTCAAGCCAAGCAGTACACTATATGCAAGCCAACAGGCCCCTATTAGCTTCCACGAACTGATCAAAGAAGTATGAAAGCCGCAAAGGCACACAGAACACTGCAAGCTTTCGTTTACGCTGTATATTATGTATCTTTTTCGCCTTCAGATAAACAATCCACAGAGCCCAGGCAGCAACAAAAAAAAATCACTTCCTGTACTGATATCAACAGCCTGCCACAATGAACCACTGCATGACTGAGACTAAACTCGCCCTATCCGCCAACTGCAGATAAGCAAGCAGATAGGAAATAAAATGAAAAAAAAAACTCCCCGAAAAGGATTTGACAAATAAGATATGTCGTATGCAGTACATGAAAACTTGACATTGGCCGCAGTCAGAAGGACCGTACGTGAGTGCGTCTCAAGTCGGCGTCTTTTGCGCCGTCATTCAACGATGCATTCAATTCAGAACTTTCAAGCCTCTGCAAGAGCGCACGCAAGCGTGTCAAGTAAGCTGAACAAAATTTTCGAAATCACCGCGACGCCACGAATCGAACGGTCCCCGACAGCGACTGCTCAGAAAGACACAAACGGCTCAATTTTACTTCAGTGCAAAAACCTCGTGTGGACGCTTACCGTCGAGCCGGCGCAAAAGAATCCCCGACTTCTCACTGGTTAGAATGGACCGAAGGATGGTCCCCACTTCTTCACTGAGGGAACCATTCCCCATGGCCGCGTCCCACACTGCCAAGACATAAGAACACAAAAACCAAGACGGTATTAAAGACGAGAAAAAGCAGTAAGAGAATGAAGAAGCAATTAGAACACTATTCGAACACACGTGCACGTGTGTATTCGAACACACGTGCAAATTAGTTACCCAGCACACTACTCAAGACAATACATCAGCTTTCCGGTGCCCGCCAACAATGGTGACACTAGGCCGCAAAAGCCATACTTTACCCCTAAAAAACAACTTTTGAACCACCGCAGTGGCTCAGTGGTTACGGCACTCAGCTGCTGACATGAAACATGCGATGTCAGTGCACATTAACAGCCCCAGATATTTGAAATTTCCAGACGCCTTCACTACAGCGTCCCTCATAGCCTGCGTCGCTTTGGGACATTAAACCAGCATAAACAATCATTTTTTAAAAGTTTTGGAAGTCTGCCCTGAAACTGATGGCATATGCTGATTTAATGAAATGTCGACTGCAGCATTCTTAAAAATAAAATGCTTAGATAGATACTCACCCCTGAAGTTCAGACCGAGCACGTCGACAAATCCTCAATTTCAGGGGAGCTGAAAAGGAAGAAACCCAGACGTGCAAGTTTGAACGCAGCTTTTAATCTATCTTGTATCTGACGAGTTTAATAAAAAGCTTAAAGTGCTTAGAATGTAAAAAAATCTCCTAGTTAATAAAGAATGAAACCATAAAAAGCCATTAAGCCAGTGAAGAGGACCATTTTTGAAATTGTGAAGTTGTAACATACTTGACGATATACAGTAGAACCCCGCTGTTACGTTCCTCACTGCTGCGTTTTCCCGGCTGTTACGTCGTTTTCTTCGGGTCCCGGCATAGCTTCCATAGGATCCAATGTATTGGGAACCCCGCTGTTACGTCGTAGCCGAGGAAACGATCCCGCATGATACGTCGCAACCGGGCTGCCCGAACCCGCCCGGACAATGCGCGCCAACCGCCATTTTGATTTTTGACGAGTCTTGGCCAGGCTTGGCTACGGAACTGGCTGCAAGAAGCCGCACGCGAGTTGGAGAAGCCGCCACTAGATGGCTATCTGCCTCGCGAACGCCGAATGCCGCGATCTTTATCGTGGGAGGTGGTGACGAGGAGGCGCGCGGCTGCAGTCGCTTATCTGTTTTTCCCAGCCAGCGTCAGCTTCGGCGGACGCAGTTGTTGCGATGCGCTTCTTTTCTTTTCTTTCACTCTTTCTTTTTATCTTTTAACTCTCCTCTATCTGCAAGTGGCGGCGGTGGTGGCTCGGCTGGAGCCAGTTGGCAGGCCCGTGCAATTTCCTTTTCATCCTTCTCTCAGTCGCAACAACATCTTTATCGTGTTTGATGGCGTGATAGCGTCGGGTAAGCGGAAGGCACTTTCCCTTGAGGAAAAGCTGGACGTACTAAACGCAGTCGACAGGCAGTCAGGGCGGCCTACGCGGAGCAGCGCGGCGAGCAGCCTACGAACATTTCAGTGCTTGACGCTGTGCACAACGTCGCTTCAGCGTGGACTGCAGTGAGCGCGTGAACTGCACAGCACTGCTGCGTGCGGTGTGGCCGCACCGCAAAGTGACGCTGACAGCAATGCGGCCTTTGCTATTGAGAAACGCGTTGTTCTTTCAGGCGAGCGAAAGAAACTGCAATCCACCATTCTCGATTTTTTAAAGTCCTAGGGTCGATTTGCGGAAATAAATTGTTTCAAGTCAAAGCTGCACTGTTTTCATTAATTTTCGGTGCTTTCCTCACTGTTGCGTTTTCCCGGCTGTTACTTTTCTTTTCCCGGTCCGGTGAAAAACGTATGAACGGGGTTCTACTGTACTGAAAGGCCAGGAGAAAATAACCATGAATTAGCTTCTCTGCACGCTCAAGCGAAAAATGCGATTTCTGTGTGATCATGGCAATAAAAAGGCATTACTTATCAAGTCAGGCACAGATATCCTATAAAAGTTTAAAACAATGAATAGGCACAGCCTTTCCTGGACCTTCTTGGCTGTTTTCGTCATTAGTACTGGCAGTGAACTTAAATAAATGCAGCACAGCTTCCCATGTCTTCCTCATCACATCTAATATCACTTGTAGGCACTCACATCGGTGGGCATTGTGCCTCTTCCGGTCTCCTCTGGACGCGACGAAGGGATTGCACACGAGGCCTGCGCAAAATTTAGAACACGACCCTTAAATTTTTGGCTCAGCAGAATGTGACACATAGATGCACAAAAGTCACCCTCCTAGAACAAAACCTCTAAAAAGACTACATACAATTCTTTTGAGTCTCGACACATACCGTTTACTAGAGATCGAATTTGAGCACACACACATCGAGGGCCACTATTAACAAAGAAGACTGACATTTCGCATGAGCGATGGCCCATATATCACTTATGGCAGGAGATTTATTTAAAATCTGGCAGCTGTAAGGCATGCTAACAGGAATGCACCCTCAAGAAAAATGTCATGTAGTCTCTTCGGCTAGTGCAAGAGCTCCGTTCCGTGGCACTGCCCGCTCGTCGGCGTCTTCTACATGGCACAAATTCGTGCTGTCTCACCGATTCGAATCTAGTAAGCATTCGCTGTAGTTTTATTACAAGAGTGGTACAGCTAGCAGTGATTGCTTTGTTACAAGTGAATTTTACACCATCCATATCACAAATATATAGCGTGCTTTTTTTGTGAAAAACCAGCAAACGCAGTAAATGACATTTCCCAAAAAGGAAGCACGAAGTGACACAAGCTGCCATGCTCTGACAGATTTTGCCACCATAATAGCATCAGTATTTTTTCTCAGTTTCTAGACTAACACTCACCATCAAGATGGCCATTCATCCCCTATCTCTCAGGTGTTTAATAAATACTGGTAGTTTAATGTTACAAATTTCAAGCCCTTTTCCAATGCAAAAGAGCAACAGTGAACTTTTGACAGATGGAGCACGTTGTCTAGCATATAGCCGTTTGGCTCTCCCAGCTTGCCTGTGAGTGTTCACAGCCATATGCAGGCTGTTTCTGCTCCCACTGGTGCATTTCAGCAAGGTAAGAGCTAGGTATGCACAATATTAAATTAAATAAATTAATTAAATATTAGGCCAGAGGACAGCTCACTGCATTGAGAATTTCATCGAAGCTGCATAGTGCATGAAATTTCCACGAGCGAGTATGCATGCAATCAGCTAGCTATACTACTTGTTCAAACGGTGCCGGATGCGTAAGCCCAGTGCTAGACGACAGTAAAATTTGTTCCATACTTTGCAGTCTACAAGTCGCACCCTCCTGCATATGACAGTTTTTCTGAAAAAAAAGTGGCATGCAAGCCAAGCTGGTGTACAAGACATCTTTTCAATCAGTATGCACTGTAATGACAAGGTGAGGATGCTTTTTCCAGAAAGTGCAAGAAATTTTGAGGAACCTTTAACCTTTTAAGGATATGATGCGATAGTGTTAATGGGTGCCGTCAGACTCTACTTGATCTCATTAGCATATCATCCAATCACGTGCTATGCTAATACTACCAGATCACATGAAACACTTTAGCACGCGACACAAGCATAGAGTCGCGTACTCGTTCCTCAGCGACATGCACTTTGCTTCTCACTTAATCATTGCTCCCCTTAATGAGTGCTTCTCTTATCTCACACATACTCAATACACGCAGTTGTAAGCTACCACAATATGTGGAAGACTGCACGAAACACATATAAAACCCTGCTTTAACCAAGCTGTAAAAACATGTCTGCATGCCTAGGGGTGCAGTGTCTGACTCGCAATCCAAGGGTCAAGGGTTCGATTCCCCACTAATTAGTACTCCAATTCTCTTTTCAGTACAGGTCATTTACTTTATACACTCACATTATGTTATGACATTTCAGTCATGGTACCACCTTCCAATCACCAGTTTTCTTATATATAATAACTTTTCAAATCAGCCGCCTGTTGGCTGACCTGCAATCACACGGGCAGTCTAAATGCGGTTATGCTTAATCGCAGATACCAAACTTACCTGCAAAACGAACTACAAAAAGTTAATTTTTTCCACATGCCATTTCTCACTGGAACTGTTCAAGTTGTGAGTGCTCATCGAGATGTATTTTTATAGCTAATCAATGATTTGTGATTTAACTGTTCTTTCAGACCATGGTTTGACCAAATGCACTACTTGAGCCACCTTTGTGAATCGGGACTACGTTGGCCAGTTTCCACTCATCAGGAAACACACTGGTCTTTAGTGATTTATTAAACAAAATAACCAAATAGCGGGCAGTCATATCGAAGCATGCCCGCAGGACATAGGAAGAAATACATTAATAATAATTCATTAGCAGTAACAGCCCCTACCAGGACAGTGTAGATGGCGTTGATGATGATGCTGCGAATGGACTAGGCCGTGTATTTGACAGAGAGCTTGGGCCTCGCACAGTCTGCCGGCGGCAGCAGCAGCGGGTGGGTGGAGGCACCGTCGCTTGCCGAGGCACGCCACTCCATCCCAGAGGTGGGTGGCAGGCTGGCTGCACGCTGCCGCCCACGCTCTGCACAGCAAAAATGATGGCCACGCTCAAGAAAAAAAATTCTGACCCTGGAGCAGGCAATCTCCATTAGGTGGCTGAATGCTGCATTCCCACTTTCAGAGGCCAGCGTGAGTGAAGCCATTGCAAGCTGAACAGCTTGTCCTAGAAGTCGGGTGTCTGTTGTGTATTTCAATGCAAAAAAAATCGTTTTTTCTCTTTTCATTCAGTTTTTTGCGCAGTTCTCATGTAATTGCTGCTGTTAAAGCAAAGGGATAAGCAAGCTGAACGCGATAAATGTGAACACCATTTGGAAAGCCCTGTAATTTCTGAGAAACTGAGGTTAAAACAGGCATGCAGCTTTCACTCTGCTATGAAGAGCATGCAGTGATGGTCCCAGTGATTGGTTCTGGGGGGGGCGGGACTTCTGTATATCAAAAAAATTTTTATTTACACTATTTGTGCAACAATTTTTGGTTTGGTTTATGCGGCTTAACATCCCAAAGCGACTAAGGCTATGAGAGACGCAGTAGTGGAGGGCTCCGGGAATTTCGACCACCTGGGGTTCTTTAACGTGCACTGACATCGCACAGTACACGGGCCTCTAGAATTTCTCCTCCAAAGAAATTCAACCGTCACGGCCGGCATCGAACCCGCGTCTTGCGGGTCAGCAGCCGAGCACCATAACCACTGAGCCACCGCAGCGGCGCAACAATTTTTGTGCAATTTGTTGCTGAAAAATAAATGGCGATTGATAAGATGACAGTTATGTCAATAATATTCATATGTGCCCCGCCGCAGTGGCTCAGTGGTTGCGGCGCTCGGCTGCTGACCCGCAGGACGCGGGTTCGATCCCGGCCGCGGCGGCTGAATTTCGATGGAGGCGAAATTCTAAAGGCACGTGTGCTGTGCGACGTCAGTGCCCTGCATGGAGATATTATGTATATAAGTATCATGTGCTGAGGTTGTCCACACGACTTCGCACCTACTACTAACCACAAAAGGCCATCATGCAAATTTAGCGTGTCCAGTTATAGCCTTCATTCGTAGAGAGTCGGTTGGTGAGTGGGAGCTCAATACACCACTTTACCAGCGGTCCAGGAGCACTGAATTTGTCCTCCCTTACCCTTGAGACAAGCGGATTCAGTACATGCTGATGCGATGTGTCATACCTTGACATGCACAAAGAACTCATTACTTTATACTTTACTTACCGCTTTTTCAGCCTTTCTCGCTCGAGGAGCTCTCTGTAATAACGTTGTCCTTCTTGTTTTGTCGTCCCGACCAGACTTCGAAAGTATGGCAAAGCCAGGGGTGATGTCTGCATAGAAACCATAAAAAATGCTTTTTGCAACGCCAAAAAGCGAAACCTTAAGCACATTTAAAAGGTGCCATTCTGACTTTAAGCGGCGATTTTTTGTGCCCCAAATGAAGTGCTATTGCAAAGTGTTGGCAATTCAAATTTTATTTGGATTAACTTATGGAGTTCCGACGCCATTCTGACTGCCTTTTTTTTTCGCGGCAGTGAATATTTCTGATGTGTGCTCTATATTCTACCAAGTCCACTCTCCCTGCATTTCCTAACTTTTTTCTTTTTAAAATTTAGCGAGGGGCTAGGTTCTTCTCCTCCAAGTAGTCAAGCTACAACAGAGTTTAGGCACCCGAAATGAATTGTACCTCATTGTTGTCCCCAATCTGGTTCAGATGCTTTCCATACCAAGTGATCCTGGTCACTTTGCATGCTTTCGAAAATCCACCCCCTCCCACCCGATTCTTATCTAACCCTTAATCCTTACACTACTCGTACTACAACAGGCGCCTGGAGCAGCCTTGCACTTCCCTCTGCTAAATAACAAGCACAGGATGTCTGCCAGGTCTTAGCTACTAACACCTGCCAACGACGGGCCCAGACCCACTGCATGACTTTAAAATTCTCGAATCAGTTACTGTTTATTGTATCCGGGAGCACCCTTTCATTCATGAGAGGGCATTTCTCATAATATCTTAATTACTTTTTCTGGCCGCCGGTACATTCAGTTGCCCCATGATTTGTGCGTACGCTTAGATACTTGTATATCTCCTGTCTAAATACCTTCCAATTCTGATATTCTGATATATAATCATTGGTTTGGTTTGGTTTATTGGGGTTTAACGTCCCAAAGCGACTGAGGCTATGAGAGACGCCGTAGTGAAGGGCTCCGGAAATTTAGACCACCTGGGGTTCTTTAATGTGCAGTGACATCGCACAGCACACGGGTCTCTAGAATTTCGCCTTCATCGAAATTCAGCCGCCGCGGCCGGGATCGAACCCGCGTCTGCCGGGTCAGCAGCCGAGCGCCGGAACCACTGAGCCACCACTCCAGGTGGTCGAAATTATTCCGGAGACCTCCACTACAGCACCACTTTCTCTCTTTCTTCTTTCTATGAATGCCGTCTGCATGGCGAAGTTGGCAAAGCGCGTTGCCGGCGATTGCGGAGACGCTTCCTGCAGTGCTGCCTCTGTTACACTGCTAGAAGAAGTCTGCGTTGCCACTTCCAGCGCCGTACCTTCCGAGTCAGCAATGCAAGGAGACGGCGTTTCAAGTGTGCCTGCTGTCCCGACCGCATCAACCTCGGCGATCGCGGCACCCTCTCTCGCGTCTGTCGCCGTGAGCAATGACGCATCGTCGACCGTGCACGTGAAAACGCACTTTCTGACGCCGGTGGAGATAGAGGCGGCGGAGGCACAACGTAATGCTGTGAAAAACAAACTCAGTGCCACGCCCGCGACGCTACGAAAATTTCAAGCGATGTCGCCCGATGCCGCACCTGCCACTGCTACTGCTACTACCGAAGATGAGGTTTTTGCCTTGTGCAAATGTGTGTGTTTGGCCACCTGCTCTCAAAAACCTTGTGCGAGCGCTGCCTTTCAACTGGACTGACAATTCAACAAGGTACCCAGTTCGGACTGGCTACAAAGCTTGAGTTGGTATGCCCACATTGTGGGATTATTGCTAATTCTTGGAGTTCACCACGCCAGAACGCAGGAAACGCTTTTGAGGTGAACATCCGAGCCATTATGGCTGTGAAGCAAATTGGAAAGGGGCTGACAGCTGTAAATGACTTTTGGGCTGCTATGAATGTATCTCACAGAGGACTTCATCACAAGACATACCAGGAACATCTGAAGAAGACATTCAGGGGCCCAGAGACTCAACGCATGGAGAGTTTCTATTCAGAATCAGCAGCTGCTGTGAAAAAGATTTACCAGGGAATGGACCCAGGATTTACCAGAGACATTACTGTGGTCTATGATGGCACCTGGCACAAGCGCGGACACACATCCCACATTGGAGTTGGGGCAGTGATAGAGTATCACACTGGCCTCATCTTGGATGCAGTTGTCCTCTCAAACCAGTGTCTCGGGTGTCAAACAGGACCCAAACCTGAAGACTCCGCGTACTCAAGCTGGCGTGAGCAGCACATCTGCCAAAAAAACACCGATGCGAAGTCTGGAAGGATGGAGGTCGAGGCAGCCTTGATCCTTTTCGCCCATTCACTGACAAAGCACAACCTCCGTTGTACAACGATTGTGTCCGATGGAGACAGTGCCACCTACTCTGCCCTTGTGAAGGAGAATGTTTATGGCCTGGTCCCAGTTGTCAAAGAAGAATGCCTCAATCATGTGCAGAAAAGGATGGGGGCTGCACTGCGCAACCTAGTGCAAAAGAGTGATAAGGCGTTGGGAGGGAAAGGAAGGCTGACAAAGGCTCTTATCGACAAGCTGACGGATTACTATGGCTGGGCTTTGCGAAACAACTCGAATGACGCGGCAGCAATGCAGCGTGCAGTTATGGCGTCCTACCATCACATCACATCCACCGATGCGGAGCCTCACCATGACCTATGCCCAGAGGGCGCTGGCTCATGGTGCCGCCACAAGGCTGCTGAGGCAAATGGCTTACCACAACCAAGGCACAGGTACAATCTGCCAGGCTATGTCGCTGAGGCTATGCTGCCTGTTTATCAGCGCCTCTCCGAGCCTTCCCTTCTTCAGCGGTGCCTGGGAGCGAAGACTCAAAATGCATCGGAATCATTTCATTCTGTTCTGTGGTCACTGATGCCCAAGGAGCAGCACGCATCCCTGATTGCAGTGGAGACAGCACTGAATGATGCAGTGATGCGGTACAATGCTGGAAACCAAAGGGCCACCAAAGAAATTTCTCTGTCTGCGGGGCTCACACCTGGCCACCTAGCCATCCATCGAGCCGTGGAAAAAGATGCCCTGCGCATGGGAAAGGCTGAGAAGCGAGGTCAAGCGAAGACTCAGAGACGGCAGAGAAAGAAAGCCTGCAAAGACACCGCAAACTATTCTGCGGGGTCATTTTATACCCAGAAATGTTGTGTCAAAACTTCAAGGGCCGTTTTCTCAAAATGAATTTTTTTCCTGGTGTGGCTGCTTATGCAAGCAGTATCTCTGGAACCGCTAATCAGATTCCCACTAGGTTTTTTTTATTGTGTGCTTGAATAAATTTCTGAGGGCAAGACAGGCCCACTTTTTCAAGTTATTGAGTCTGGAATTTATTATAAGCAATCAAAATTAGGCTAATGCGAGTCTAATTAGTAACACTAAATTCAATGTTGTGCTAAAACTTTTCAGCAAGGAAATTAAAAAAAGGGCTCTGTCTTGCCCTGTGGTACCTATTCAGGAACCTTCATAATGAATTTGACAGTGCTAACACATTTTGCAAGTTCTCCAGGCATATCATAAGGAACCTATGTGAACCATTCTGATATACTCCTGTAACTTGAGTACCAGTGTATGTAGCTCCATGAAACTTTGTAGTTATTCATATGTCTATGCCATGAGTGTACCCCGAAAATTTCATTCAGTTATCTCAAGAAACAAAAACGTTGGTGTTCGAAGGTAGCCTCCCCCCTTAACATGAGTTTAAACGTCAAGTGCTAGTCATATATTCAGTTTCCCACATCAATCAGTTCACTGGATTGCAGATTGCACCCAAAACATGATCTCTATCACACCCAAAGAGAATAATCCGGCCTACCAGGCCTCCTTCTTGATGGCTTCCCTCACGGTCGGATGGCGGCCGGGCGTCAGAGAGCCACCTGCTTCCACACTAGGGCTGGTGGACTCAGCTGCATCCCAAATGGAGCTCTGAGAATCGATCGGCAGGGACCAAGGAAACGCAAGTCTCTGCTCCAAGGAAGAGGCAACTCCTGCAGCAACAAGACTCCTTGTATGGCAAAGGTGCCAAAGAGTGGCCAGATGTATTTTGTGCCACCTATGAATGCATGCAATACAAGGCAAAGCACGTCACCCGGACATCGCTGTTTTGCATGAGAGCAACGTGTGCAATGCAGGCTGCTTGTCTCAAGAGCCCACGCAAAAAATCGGGTGCTATTTTGCAAACAATGGATACCTGTTCAAGCGCCCCTTTTCAAGCGGCTAACTTTACGCAGCAGAAGTACTATCGCACTCAGTACGACTTACAACACGCATCAGGTGGTACAAGCTGATGGCGCGAAGCAATGCGAGTGGGGCGCTCCTGCAAAGTTCTGTGTATAGCTGCCGAGCAGCGCACTCGATACAGTACTAAATGTCCAAACTGGCTCCACGCAACCACTTGCATATGATATAGTGAGCACAGGCTATGTACTATCGGGGACAAAAGCGGTATACTCCATGCGGCGGGAGCCGTAGCAACGAAAAACTGCATTGCAACACCATCTACAGGTGGCATCTGGGATCGAGACAGCCAATGCGTGACGTTTATCATCAACAGGCATGTCGCTTGGCTCGTTTCAATGTTTCGGGCTTTAGCTCGCCAAAATGCCGCAGTTTTCCACTGTTCCGGCTCCCGCCGCCTGGAGCATACCACTTTTGTCCCCGATAGTACATTGTGAGCAATGCAGTAAAGAATTTTTATCTTTTGCGCATAGCACTTCTAGCCGAAATCATGGATTTCGCCGATGGCAGTCCGAAGCCTGGGCCCGCCTGCACCTCTCAGTTTTGAGAAAAGGAAAGGTGCATGGCTAGTTCATTTTGTCAGTGCCGACTTCGAGCTCTTGAGGCGTCCACCGACAAAGTGAACTAGCTATGCGCCTGTCCTTTTCTCATAACTGAAAGAGGGTTTACACCGAAGATAAGACTGGAAATAAGACTGTCTTATTTGCTTCATGCAAGCCACGCCTTCACGCTCACTCTTTCGCAAGCTCTTTCTCCGTGAGCTTGAAGTGCAAAGGAGACTGGCGATGCCATGCCGCACACCTTAGCTGATGAGAAAGCAGAGTGGCCACATAGAACGCCGGTACACTTTGCGCCACTTATAAAAGTATAGCAGGGGTAAGCAAAGAAGGGAACGGGGATGAGGGGCTCGTTACAAATATGAGTGAAGCCAACTGCCACAGAAACCAAGGGACACAGGTTTTTTTTTAATTAATTTATTTATTTAGTGCTGTTGTTTTCGATTTAGAATATTACTGAATATGTTATCACTTAAAGCCAATTGATTAGAAAAGCAGAAGAAAAGACAACCACGTGCCGCCGGTGGGATCCGAACCCACGTCCTCCGAATTACGCATCCGGTGCTCATCACATCAGCGGTAAGTCAGGACGTGCTACGTCCGCCGCTTAAGAACGTCTGCACATGCCATCTGTTAAGTACGATCGTCGGCTAGACTTGGCACATAAATTGCAGCGGCAAGTTCGGGGTGCGATCATTGTGGGGAATAAAAAATTTTAATTTTGCCAACAAAATTCAGGAGCGTGATCATTACGCGAGTAAACACAGTAGATATCTTGTTCTAACTGTAAGTTTCTTAATGCTTGTGCAAAAAAGTTTGTTTTCATTCCTGATTGGTGACCCCTTAGATTTGACTAAAAAAGAATCTGCAAACCAGCTCCACACTGAGGCTTGGTTACACATACTGCAGTAGTTCACAGTCCCAAATATAGATGCTACACAGTTGCAAAGTGAACGAAGGCATAAAAGCAAGAATACCTACCTGGGGCTTCAATGCGCTTCAGTCTCGGCCGTTGACCTGAAAGACGTAAAAAATAATGTATGAGAACAGAACTGGACGATACACAATAGATTCAGCAAAGCAATGAATGGTGTAGCAAGCACACTACGTTTATCACGAAAGCAGTGCACCGCAATTTCATTGTGTTGTGTTAGGTTTTAGAGTGTATAAGCAATTGAGGCCATCAAGCACCAACCAGAGCTAAGGTTCAGTGGTTTGTTTTTGTGTTGCAAACTAACACATCCTAATTAGATGATCCAGGGTGGCCGTGAGCTGTGGTGTAGGTCACAGATGCGCCTCGGATCTGTGTGGCTATGGCTGTGGGGTAGGCCAGAAGCTGCAGCTCCTGTTAGACCCCTATTCTGGGAACCTCCACATGCCACGGGTGTGGCCATAAAAATTTTAAAAACTATGAGGTAGAGTCAGGTCGCATGCCATATGTCTAATCCTTGCTCTCTCTCTCTGCTCTGCTGTGAAACGAAAAACCCAAGAGATGAAATCTGCAACCGACGGAGTTACATGTTCGGGAGGAATCACTCAAACTGCATACCACCTAGGCAAACTAAAATTCAACCCGCCTAGGACTTCCCACAGATATGTGCACAGAAGAGTATTCAAAAGTTCTATATCTAGAACACTGGTATCGCATCGTGTTCTAAGAAGTCAGATCAAGGTGATATGCGAAATTCGGGGTAACTCTCGACAAGACTGCCCAGGCATCGGCGGGGCCCGCTGGACTCGCCTGCCACCAGAGCCACCGGAACCACCGGGCTGAAAGTGGCGCTGATTTTTACGCCGTCTTGAGCTGCGTGGTGCATACCGTAATTTGTGTCAATGTTCCTCGTTAACGGATCGCGCCACAAGCAACGCGTGTCACGCAGTACATTCGATGTCATCGAAACTGACTGCAACATCTTTCAGCAAATACACAGGTTGTTTTGTATTCAGTTGATTTTTTCGCACCATAAGATGCTTACACTTCCGCGCTCTAAACACAGAGTTAAGAGCCTTTTGTACTAGAGCACTTCAAAGTTTGCAGCAGTTCCAATTCATGCAAAACGCTACGTTCTAACAACCTGTGACACAGGATGTGTGTCCTATTGCTTCATATTCGCTTTGAAGCAAGCCATTTGGTCTGCAGGTATCATCTACATGATTTTGGAGATAAGAACTACGCTATTAATTTCACTTTTATGTCCAACTTTTCTCTAATCCTATTTTTTCTCTGCTGTCATGCCTTTATCACCGCAGCGGAGGGGAGGATTTATCGTGTTCCTCTAGACTTCTGGCGCCCTCCTTGAAGCATGGTGCATGAGAAATGCAGTGACTACAATGCCGCAGAGGATGATAACTTGTTTTTATCTACAAGCGGGCTACATGAAACTCTTAAACAGTGCCACCGCAACAGATGGCAAGTTTCACTTTTAGGTGACCTGCAGTTCGTCCTTTGTTGTCGACAGCTCATCGACTGCCTATCTTTACATCTCGAGCCCCCCAACAGGCAAGGATCTATGAAGAAGGCGAATATAACCATTTGCTGGCGAGGAAAAACAGCGATTCGATGCTGTCCTGTAGTCAATTCTTCTTTAAATAAGCTGTATTTACACGCAGCAAATACAGCCTCTAAACCTTCAAATAATAAAGGCCGTCCCTCTGTGACCGCGCACCGCTCATGTGTCCAGCCACAAGCACAAGATATTGGTGTTTTGCCATATTAATATGTTCTTGAGCTAAGAAGAGTAATTTTATGATAGTGAAATGGTATCCACTTCCTGCAGAAAGACAAGCCAGTTGTCACGTTTAGGAGCTTTATTTCACTCTTTTAAAAGACTGATATGGTTGGTTTATGGGGTTTAACGTCCCAAAGCGACTAAGGCTATGAGAGACGCCGTAGTGGAGGGCTCCGGAAATTTCGACCACCTGGGGTTCTTTAACGTGCACTGACATCGCACAGTACACGGGCCTCGAATTTCTCCTCCAAAGAAATTCAGCCGCCGCGGCCGGAAAAGACTGATATGAGAATCTGTTTAAAATAACTAACACGAATCCAGCCTCTTGTCAACCTGATATGATAAACACAATTTCACGCACGCGGAAACGCTGGTCAGAGAATTTCATGCCTCTGTCGTGCTAATATAAACGACTACAATATCGCTTCGAAACTCGAACGTAATGTGATCATTTACAGACCAACTAAATATTTCCACACTATGATTGAAAATCCACTCAGAGATTCCGCAGATCTCCATCTGCAGATAGAGTTAGCATTGAATGGTCCCAAATGAAATAAAAACGACTATGACTTACCGGGCGCTCCAATGCCCGTCGATGGCCCTCTCTTGATCTAGTGAGTGTCGCATCGATAAGACAAAACCGAACAGTCTTCTTTTGGCTAAACAGCTCGTTTATTCGGGCTCAAATTTCGCACTGAGTTTAAATTTGGCTCCAAATTTTGTTTACAATGCGTTTAGTGTGGGTACTTGCTTGATTAATTATGAATTATTCTGAAATCTCTAACCAAAATAGCAATCTTTCGCAGCATTAGTACCGACAGCGCCACTTCACGCCCACGGGTCAGCGAGAACTGTATTGGGCACGGTGCTAGAATTTCTTGGGATGGCACGATGGCACCTCCGGAGGCAAGAGGCATGGGCAGGGACTTTGTCCACCTGGATGTGGCGTTACCTAGAGTTACGCCGTCTGCGCCTGTGATCAGCCCCATTACGCGTTGTCTCCTATGGGTGACGCTGTAAACTCTGAAGATGCGGCGAGCAGTAGCACGAGAAGGTACTCGTACAGCTTCCACCCTCACCTTTGATCACGTTCCACGAGACGGTCGCGGTAATGCCGGGCGTACAGTCGTCTACACACCTGTGTACACTGCTCGAATAGCGCGCCAGAGCCTACAAGTATGTCATTTACGAGTGGCTTAGAGCTCAAAACAAAACCTCATTGCACATGTAGATTCATATAGGTCATGCTTAAGTTTTCAAATTGTTTTCAAAAATTGTAGGGCAGATTTCAGCTACGCGAGGTGACAAACCGGATGTGTGTTCGCTCTGCGGGGATGCGAGTGGCTAACCCACTGGGCACTGCCGGGGGATGAGCGAAATTTCTCGGAAGGGCAGAACCGGGCAATGAGGCAAGCAACACTTGGAGCGCCGCCAATGCTCGCCACTTGAAGCTGTCACTTGGTCCCTCGCGCAAAATTTCGCAATACACAGAACTAAGCCTTACTTAAAATCCTGCGCGTCATAAGGTGGATAAGTCTGAGTGCCAATCTATGATGGTTAAGAAGACTGGTGTGGGGAAGAAATGCAGACTAAGCTTGCGACAGTAAAACCGGGTGTAACATCAAGGCATTGGAAAGCAAGCCAGATCCGAACATGCGCCTTCTCAATTGATGTGACAGTCTGCTCCCCGAAAATCGTTGGAAGAGAAGAGATTCTTAGCCAAAGGATTCTTTGTTGGTTTATGGGGCTGAACGTCCCAAAGCAGCTCAGGTTGTGAGGGGTGCCGTAGTGAAGGGACTAGAAATTTCGACCACCTGGAGGTTTAACGTGCACTGACATCGCACTGAAATATTAACCAAGTTGAGGCAGAGGGATCCAATTAAATACCTCAAACGGGTACGGTAGACGCATTACAAGCTAGATTAGTGTTGAGTTCATTTTATGGCTCATAAGCGACTAAGGTCTGTTTCGGTAAACTACTAAAAAGTTTCGTAAACTACTAAAAATTTTCGAGCTAAAGAAATCAACTCGCCAAGTATCAACTTCCATTTCACCTCCAGCAAAGCTGCAGCTATCGGCTAAAACAACACCACGCTGCTTATCAGTTGTTTTTTGCAACATTACCGAACTCCAAGAGGGCCATAATTTGTTCACAGTTCGAATGTTTTGATGAAGCCCATGCATTTGTTCGCGTAAACCGGCAGTTCAAAATAAGCGAGTTTGCATTAACGAGATTCAGCTGCATTAATGTAAGTAGTGATTGCAGTTTAGGGGCGGTTTAGCACTATAGTGGGAACTAAGTCTATGGACCAATTACTACTGGACTAAGGCCTACCTGGACGAGTGACGGCGACACGGACAACGTGACCTGCTTCCATGTTGGGGCTTCCAGGGGTTCTGACGTAGCCGTGCGCCCCCCAGGCTGTTCTTTCTTTTCCGGCAGGAAACGCAAGTCTTTTCCCAAGCAAGGAGGCTGAAAAGGAATAAAAAGGATGCTAGCAGTAATAGTAAAAAAAAATCTCACAGGATGGTTACAACAGCATAACTCGAGCAACAGCTATTTGCGATGAATGCAATACTGGCTTTCCTTACTGGCATTTCTCGGAGTGTACGTGCCTTAGTCTCGTCAACGTGTTCTCACTCGCAATGCCACTGGGTTCCCACCCACAGTGCGGCGCGTTGCCCTGGCATGTTGCAGAGACATTGTGCGTGACGACACGGCATGCTGACCAATCATTGTGACGCGCTATTGCACCCAAGTCACCACCGCATAACCGGGAAATGTGCCCTTAGTAAAGTTGTGGTTGGTTGATGGGGTTTAACGTCGCAAAGTGACTCAGGCTATGAGAGACGCCGCAGTGAAGGGCTCCGGAAATTTCGACCACCTGGGGTTCTTTAACGTGCACTGACATCGCACAGTACACGGGCCTCTAGTAAAGTTGTAGTGGAGTTCATTTAAGGTTTAGCGCCTAATCATTGTTTGTAAATGTTGCTTCTAATGTAATCATTGTAAACACACCGTGAAGAAGGGTGCCGCTTGTTTTATTTAGAAGGTTAGTCGCAACGCAGCAAGTAATTATTCGTCCAGACTACGTTATCTCCTGTTTTTACTATACGCATATATTCCTGAACATTTCACTGAGCGCAAAAATGTTTTAAAACTAAAACGGAAATCGAAGACAGGCATGGAAAAGTGCCTGTCATCTCAAACAGCTACCAAACAGCTATGATTTTCCAAAAGTGCTCTGGTGCAATCTTGCCTAGCAAACACAGTGATAACCCTTATGCTACCGGCGATACACAAAGCGCCAAAGTCGAGGTCCGAAACGATAAGAACACTTCGCGAGAGTTTTCGATTCTGCCGCGAGTGCCTTAACACGAGCTTCAACGTGATCTGTGCGGACATACCATGAGTCGGGATCCTTCCCGATGTTCGGGGTGGTGGAATGACCCTTGAGAATGGCAAACACCGACAGCGGCTCGTTCTGGGCTGGTCAGAGGGTCCTCGCTCTCTTTGGTGGGCATGAGTCGGGATCCTACAAGACAGAGGGAAACTCAACTGTGATGAAATATTGAAGCGATTTTCGGCAGTGGATATGAGGTGCCAACCAAATTGGCCGCACCCTTTTTGATTAGTCGGACGTACAGTTCGAACTTAATTTTTATGTACTCGGGAAAGGGATATAAAATAGAATGTCTCTGAGCATTGTCACCGTTTCACTCGAGAAAGAAACAACAAAAGAAAAGGAGTAGACGCGACTGATAGTTAATACGAATCAAGCTAAGGCAACAGTTTTCGTTTTGCTTAAAATTATCGTGAAAGCGAGTGCTGCTGTTCAAATTGCCAATACCGAGAAGGCACCGAAGAACAAAACGTCCGGCGCCACAGCCAAAAATGTGACCAGAAGAGAACAGAAAACTGAGGGCGGTGGGCGGACGGGCGGCCAGGAGCTTTTCATAAACAGGTCGAAGGGTGCCGGCACGTTCGACACTAGACTGTGCTCGTAGAACAGGAAACAATTGAAAAGTAAGCTCCAGCACGCTTTACCCGGAGTCCAAAAAAAAATCGTCTTTTTTTTTTTGTGGTCATGAAAGGGCTCCTGTAATCGTCATGTAAGCAGAACTCCGTCACCGGCAATCTGAGTGGCTGGGGCTGCCTTGGCAAGTCAACACTGCGTGCAAGCTTGTGCTGCATGTGTGCAGCACATGGTTCGCATTTGTGGCACCTAATCTTTGGCACTGGGCGAGTGAAATCGAAATGGGCTTGTGAAATGCGATTTTGTTTATTTTTCGTGTTTTCTGTACAGTAAGGGGATTAACTGCTGTTTGCACGCACCGATTTCAGCAAATCTACCCTCACTGATGTCTGGCTCATTCTCATGAAGAACCCTGCGCACGCCTATGGATGCTATTCAGAAACTTGTCTAAGCATCTTAGCTGCCGACGCTATACAGGCACTCATGATCTCGGCAGCAAGTGCGGGAGCACACGTGTGTAGAATTCGGTGCATGGAATATGCATGATGAGTGGCTACTTTCCTCGAGCATCAAAACTGTGAAAATCGGCCAAATAGCCCGACAAAGCCTGGGCGGCTCACTACCACATCTATGCGTCTCAGGCTATGCTAGGGGAGCCACGAGGCCAGTCGGCCACGACAATAAATCTCTCATCCGCTCCGTCGTCAGCAAACAAACAAACAGTTATTGAACGTGAATGAGAGTGAGCGAACGTGAATGAGAGTGAGAGTGAGTGGACATGAGGGTGGTTGAATGGTTGTGAGCACCAGTGAGTCATTGTGAGAGCGAGTGGTCATGACTATGAGTGAGTGGTTGTGAGTGTGAGTGGACATGAGTATAAGTGAGTGTGAGTGGTCATGAGTGTGAGTGAGTGGTTGTATGAGTAGAGAAGCGTGCAAGTGTGAGTGAGTGGTTGCGAGTGTGAGAGGACATGAGTGCATGTGTGAGTGAGTGGTTGTGAGTGTGAGCGGACTTGAGTGCGAGTGTGAGTGAGTGGTTGTGAGTGCGAGTGGTCATGAGTGTGAGTATGTGTGAGTGGTTGTGAGTGTGAGTGGTCATGAATGTGAGTGAGCCACCTCTCATGGTGCCGCGGTATGTATTCCAGACATGTCAGCATAACCAACATATAGAACCACAATGAACTGGAACCACAACAGATAAGGCTCCAGAAGCAAAGGCTCAAAGTTTTGCACTCAATATACACCGCCAGGATAGGCACTGATAAGGGAAAGTACCTCTAAGCATCCCACTATATTTCTAACAAGGCAGACCGCAGTTTTAAAATATGGGAAATTACTGCAAAATGAACTACAAAAAGTACTAATTTTTTCCCAATCGTTCCCCATGCCGCCGTGCTTTCAGCGTCCCACGCTGCCAAGACATAAGAACACAAAAACCTAGACGGTATTAAAGACGAGAAAAAGCAGTAAGAGAATAAAAAAGCAATTAGAACACTATTCGAACACACGTGCATGTGCACGTATGCATTCAAACACACGTGCAAATTGGTTACCCAGCACACTACCCAAGACAATACATCAGCTTTCCGGTGCCCGCCAACAATGGTGACACTAGGCCGCAAAAGCCATACTTTACCCCTAAAAACAACTTTTGAACCACCGCAGTGGCTCAGTGGTTACGGTGCTCAGCTGCTGACATGAAACATGCGGGTTCGATCCCGGCCGCGACGGTCGAATTTCGATAGAGGCGAAATTCTGCAGGGCCATGTCCTGTGCGATGTCAGTGCACATTAAGTGGGGACATGGGTCTTGAAACATTTCTTTTAATTACAGGTCGAATGCAATGAAACTGCACAAACTTATTCAGTTTTTTCTGCTGATTTCAAATATGCAATGTGTTTATTTCTAGGCCAATTATTTCCTGAGATATTAATATATATCATGCCATTGTCTGCTCAAACAATAGAAAAAAATGGGCCACCAGAAATTTAATTTTAATATGTGGGTAGGTACTACATTGTGTGAGGAATGCAACGCTGGAAACAGTTTTCAGTTTTTTTCCGTGTGGACAAATGGGTTTAATAGTTAGTTTCATGTGTGTCATGTGTTTTCTGACACTGTATGTCTGGTTAACTCACTTGAAAACTAACTATTAAGCCCATTTGTGCTGAGGTTGTCCACGCGACTTCGCACCTGCTACTAACCACAAAAGGCCATCATGCAAATTTTGCTTGTCCAGTTATAGCCTTTATTCGTAGAGTGTCGGTCTGTGAGTGGGAGCTCAATACTTCACTTTAGCAGCGGTCAAGGAGCACTGAATTCGTCCTCCCTTACCCTTGAGACAAGCGGATTCAGTATATGCCGATGCGATGTGTCATCCCTTGACATGCACAAAAAAACTACATTTTATACTTTACTTACTGCATTTTCAGCCTTTCCCACTCGAGGAGCCGGCTGTAATAACGCTGCCGTTCTTTTGGTCGCGACGAGACTTTGAAAATACGGCGTCACAGAAGGGACATAACCAGGGCAGCCAGGGGTGATTTCTGCATAGAAACCACAAAAAGTGCTCTTTGCAGCGCCAAAAAGCGAAACCTTACGCACATTTAAAAGGTGCCATTCTGACTTAAGCGGTGATTTTTTTGCACCAAAAATTAAGTGCTTATGTGCAAAGTGTTGGAAATTCAAATTTTCTTTGGATTAACTTATGGAGTTCTGACGACATTCTGGCTGCCTTTTTTTTTTCGCGGCAGTGAATATTTTTGAAGTGTGCTCTATACTTTCCCAAGTCCTAATGAATTCTGGTCGAGAGGACAGCGACATGTTGGATCAAGATTGTTGCCCAGGTCTGGGTTTTCTTGACATTCCCAAACTGTGTGAAATAGTGTGCCAGGTGCTCCACAGAAGGGGCAGAATGAATTGCGTATGTCTTGATACCATTAGCTCATAAAGTAGGGATTGGACAGTTTGCAGCCGCCGGATGACGTGTTCTTCAAATTTGCTACGGCTTTTGTGAGCTAGAAAATATTTCCTTGTAACAATCTTATCGTAATCTTTAGTTTCAGCGTAGCTTAGTAAGGGTGAGGCATCGTTAATGGTGTCAGAGAGAGGCTGCGTGCCAGATGCTTGGAGGAGGGCAGCTCGAGCAGCTGTGTTGGCCACCCCATTGGCCGTCGTTGAGAGGTGCCCTAGTGTCCAGACCATCTGGACATTCTGGGGATTGGACGTTTCGAAAATGTTCCAACATGGAATGCCCACGCGGCCCCTAATATAACTAAGTACCGCTACGTGTGAGTCGGACATAATCGTTTCCTTGCTATTCTTGGATATTGTTAGTGCGATAGCTGCTTCTTCAGCCGATGTGGTATCCTATACAAACTATTTCTCACCGGAACAAGCTGCCAATTGGAGCTGCGAGTGCTCATCGTGATGTATTTTTATGGCTAATCAATGATTGGTGATTTAACTGTTCTTTCAAATATTAGTTGAACAAATGCACTGCTGCTTCTTCGGTTGTATATTATTTGTTTAATTTATCTGTATACATTGCTTCTTTGTCAACCCTCACTCCCCCTTTGCTCTTTCTCTCATGTGGTTTTATTCAACTGCTCATCACTTTAACGTTGTACCCACTCCCCTGCTATAAAGCTTCGGAGCTGCAGGGTGTACTGAAAATAAATAATAAAATAAACTGCATGCTTGCTATGCAAAAGCTCAAAGGATAAACTTCCGAGTAACAGACTAAAAGGTGCACGAACCCCAGCATAGCAGCACATGAAATAAATGCGCTCACTGAGTGCCCTTTCAATCGTCCGCAGAAAACATGGCAGAGATAGGCAAGTTGTCTACTAGCGCTGCTTCATGGAACCCCTGAGAGAGAGCCCATGTAGCTGTCGCTCCTTTTAAAAAGCAGAAGAGCCTTAGTCATGCCGCCAAACTTCAGTTTGGTTGCCTGATCCTCCCAGCAGTGCAGCCTGTATAGAGATCCAGCAGCCTATAAGCTAGAATTTCTAATAAGTTGCCGTAATTGTCGAGCAGTCATGTCTGAATACGTTGCTGAGTAAAGACTAAGATGAAAAAGAATGCCAATTTCATTGAAGTGGAAAGTTTCCATACGTTCACTATTCACTGGCTTGTAACCGTACACAGGAAATGTACCAGGTGTTTCAGGGAACACATTAAAAATTAAAAAAGGCTTTTTGGAGAAAAAAAATGGCATTTGAGGCATAGTATTACTAGTGTTGGCAAACCAAGAAAACTGGTCAACTGCCTTCAGTAGTAAGCTGGTTAACGCATTTTTAACTTTTTACTTGTAGAGTTAGGCACCTAGCTGCAAATAGAGATTTGTACCCGGTCGCTAGTAATAGCCATATCAGTTCTTAGCATTTCGAAAGCTACCCTTGGCGCTCTGGCTTGACAAAGTTTGGCTTTTTCCACTAGCCACGTGGACTGGAGGGGTTACTTGACATGTACAAAAAAACTAGTTATTTTATACTTTACTTACTGCAATTTCAGCCTTTTGCGCTCGAGCTGCTGTCTGTAATAACGCTGCCTTTCTTGTGGTTCCGACGAGACTGAAAATACGGCATCACAGAAGGGACATAATCAGGGCAGCCAGGGGTAATTTCTGCATAGAAACCACTAAAAGTGCTTATTGCAGCGCCAAAAAGCGAAACCATAAGCACATTTAAAAGGTGTCATTCTGACTTTAAGCGGCAATTTTTTGCGCCCCAAATGAAGTGCTTATCTGCAAAGTGTTGGAACTTCAAAATTTATTTGGATTAACTTATGGAGTTCCGACGTCATTTTGGCTGCCTTTTTTTTTTGTGGCAGTGAATATTTCTGATGTGTGCTCTAAACTGTCCCAAGTACACTCTCCCCGAGTTTCCTACCTTTTGTCTTTTTAAAATTTAGCGAGGGGCTAGATTCTTCTCCCCCAAGTAGTGAAGCTACAACAAGGTTTAGACACCTGAAATGAATTGTACCTCACTGTTGTCCCCACTCTTGCTCAGATGCTTTCCACACCAAGTGATCCTGGTCACTTTGCATGCTTCCGAAAATCCCCCCCCTCCCCCCCCCCATTCTTATCCAACCCTTATTCCTTTCCCTACTCGTACTGCAACTGGTGCCTGGAGCAACCTTCCACTTCCCTCTGCTAAATAACAAGCACAGGATGTCTGCCGGATCTTAGCTACTAACATCTGCCAACGACGTGCCCAGAACCACTCCATGTTTTAAGAATGCTCGAATCAATTACCGTGTATTGTACCCGGGAGCACCCTTTCATTCATGAGAGGGCATTTCTCATAATATTTTCATTAATTTTTCTGGCCGGCTTCACAGTCAGTTACCCCACGATTTGTGCGTATGCTTAGATACTTGTATATCTCACGTCTAAATACCTTCCAATCCCGATGTATAATCATTGGGGCCACCACTAAAAACTGTATGAAATGATGTCTGCAAGCATGGTTAGAGTCCTAAAACCTCCGCCTTCATTGAACGCATCTTCGCCAATGTCACCTCTTTTCACCCTTATGCTTCCTCCCACCCTTAGAGAGTGTGGAGATAGCGGTCTCAGTCTCAATGGAGATGTCCTCGACTGACCGTCCAAGCTCCCATTCCATGGGTTTCATAGCTTAAGCCCTAAGCTGGCACTAGCAGGCTATGGCTTCAAAGCTGAAAGCATTTTCATCTTCCTGTATTAAAATCATTTGCTTCTCTCTCTTCCATTCTCATATCGCATACCATTGCAAACCATGGCCTTGCACATTTAAAACCTATTTGGACACAACTGTTTCACTCGAAAAATTAGCGGTGTGAACAATGCCCTCTTCAGGTCTATTGCATTCGAGCAGTGATTTAGTTTTAAGGATGAAAATACTTCTCTTCACAAAATCCTTTTAACTCATTGTCTCCATTTCAAACGATAAGGCAATATGTAATAATCACTCATTATGGTTAGCCGTCGTTAATTCACCAGTTAACGAAAACACGTATGGCCAATCACTGTTTCAGTATCATGGTTCAAAATAAGGAAAACTTGGCCAATAGAAGCCTGCTTTCAACGTGGTGTCCTCCATAAAGAGGTTCCATCTTTCAAAGGTCAGTTAAATAACTTGAGATGCCTACATGGAGCCAATGCTTTGTAATAAAATTATATCATTCCTGCATTGACGTGTGTTTTCTGTCATTCCAACTGATTACACTATTGTTCAATCCTGTTTTGTAAGCTGCTGCACTTATGCATGCATACTGTATGTGCCAATGCATGCTTTCGCTATTGACCCAACAGTTGTTTGCTGGTGTTTCCTGTGCAGTTTCATGATGAAATAAATTGAATGGGCATTTCTGGTGCTTCTCTGGAAATGAGCTTGTGACCTCACCTGGCGTACTTCCTGTGTTGTCGACAGGAAGATGACCAACAAGACACCCACGCGACGACAGCACTCTAGATGGAAACATGGAGAAAGAAATATATATATGGAATATGAAAAGATGGAAGTTCTCAAATATAAATTCATACAAATGATTTTCAACCATGCTACACACGTACTGCATACGCACTTGAAATTACGAATATTAGTTCACCCCACACCAAAGTTCTGTCATTAAAAAATGTAGTGAAAATGGAGGGCCACATCTAGCTGCAATCCATTTCGATATGTCAAAAGATTATCATATTATGCACGAAAGTAGTGCTTACCTTGAATATTTATTAAAGGATGCTGTAACAGGGCATTTATGCAGCCAAAAAAAACTTTTACTCACGTATATTGAGCTCCGGACGCACCTACCCAAAATTAAGTACACCATTAAATGTTTTCGGGTTACACTAGACAGATAATTTGACTCCAAGCCACACGGTGATAACTTAAGCCCTGAGCTGGCACTAGCAGGCTATGGTCTCAAAGCTAAAGGCATTTTTATCTTCCTGTATTAAAATCATTTGCTTCTCTCTCTTTCATTCTCATATTGCATACCATTGCAAACCATGGCTTTGCACATTTAAAACCTATTTGGACCCAACTGTTCGACTGGAAAAATTACCATTGTGAATAATGCCCTCTTCAGGTCTACTGCATTCGAGCAGTGATTTATTTTTCAGGGTGAAAATATTTCTCTTCATGTAATCCTCTTAACTGATTGTCTCCATTTCAAACGATAAGGCAATATGTAATTTATCACTTATTATGGTTAGGCATGCTTGTGATTTTAATATGACACGAAAAAAATGTTAATTTACCAGTTAACGGAAAAACATGTGGTGAATCACTGTTTCAGTACCATGGTTCAAAATAAGAAAAACCTTGCCGATAGAATTCTGCTTTCAACATGGTGTTCTCCACAAAGAGGTTCCATCTTTCAAAGGTCACTTAAATAAGTTGAGGTGCCTACATGGAGCCACTTCTGTGCATAAATAGGACCTACAATATAGACATGCACCATTCTAGTTGAGTAGCTTTGGAGCTCTCTGTAGATGAATCTGGGAAAGAATAAAAACCTGGTACCCTTTCTTTTTATAATACTGGATCCAATGCATCAAGAAATGAGATTTTGAAATGTTTAATGTGAAACACAACAAACCTATTTACTTCAATATTTTACCAGAAAAACAAAGTAAACCTTCTTTATGCTAGCCAATTCCTCTGCTATGTCACATCTCCACTTTTTTGCTTGCCAGTTTGCTTCTGGAGCCTCTTTCATCTGCTCTGCACCTCCCTAAGTGCCTTCGGTGACTGTCCTTGTCACGCAACCATGTCATGATGTAACGCCACGGTTGTATGCCAAACGCTTTAGCAAGCTGCCGGAAATATCACAGGGCGGAAACTGGGGCCATGCTGTCATCACCGAATGCGTGAACTGCATCTAAAATGATAATTAGGAGATGTGCATTCAAAAACGTCCATTCTTTCCTGTGCACAGTCGGACTAGTTGGGTAAACCACTCAGTGGACTTTTGCCTTCGCTTCTGGGGTCTTTCGAGCACAGAGTGTGACATGCATCCTTATCGCTAGCTAACATATCGACATACGTGGCCCAATCTGCAGCATGCATCTTTTCCAAGTCTCTTCAACAAAAAAGAAAGAAACATCATTGAAATAGCTACCTAGATCTCATAAAATCACGCACGTCACCTTAAGTAAGGAAAGCGCAAAGCAAAACATGGCCGCATTCAATTAAACATACAATGTACCTTATTTGCTTTGTCTGCCAGGTGTTAAAAAATCAGCAGAGGTAAACGGAATTCCCAGTTTTGCTTCAGAATCATCTTTAACCGCAGAATTGCGAGCGGGTGTGAACTCCAGTGAATTTGGGTGCCCTTCCTCGCCAGTTCAAAAACCAGGCTGTTCAGAGAGAAATTAATAGAACATTTGGAATGGGCTGCTGGGAAAGAGCGCAGGAACAGGGACAAGAGAAAAGAAGTTGTTTGTTTATGTTTGTTTATTAGGGTTTAACGTCCTGAAGCAACTCAGGCTATGAGGGACGCCGTAGTGAAGGGCTTCGGAAATTTCGACCACCTGGGGTTCTTTAACGTGCACTGACATCGCACAACACACGGGCCTCTAGAAGAGGAAAGATGCCTACTTCTTCATCTTCTTTTTTCTTGTCCCTGTTCCTGCGCTGTTTCCCAGCAGTATGTACCACCTCGCTCAACACGCCGTTTTACTGAAATTTGGAATGGGCCTAGGTGGCAGATGACGTTTTAGCTGCAAATTGTACGACAAATTAGCATTCCACTCAAATGTCAGTTATTCACTCTTTAAGACTCTTTACAACTGCACAGAAATAGATGCGACAGGAAAACTCGGGATGCACTACATCACCGATACCCGCCCATGTGGAACGACATAAACATTGCATGAAGAAACAAAATGACCCCGCCCTGCGAGTGCTGCACGATGGTATTGTTCCAGCGCCTAATGCACATCTTTATTTAAAGCAGCAGGTTACCTCGCGCACCTGTTATACTAACCCAAGTGTTTTCGAGCTCTCTAATTACACGAAACACTGCAGGAACCAAAAAATAAAAAAATCTTATCTAATTTTTCAGTACTCAAAAACGGAGAGGGAAGCCAGACATAGTCTATCATGAACTTTTTCTCGTGCTCTGTGAAATAAAGTGAGACAAGCAAGCATATTGAGAACAGAATATATAAATTTTTTCCCATTTCGACGCGACAAAAAAAAACAGAACAAAGAAAGGCATTGAGGTAATAATATAGAAAAATTCTTATAGTAGTTAGTTTTTGTTTGCTTGGTTCTAAAATCTCTGCACCGATTTGACATACGAACTGCAAAAGAATGTTGCTTTGCATCCGAAGCTGGACTGAAACTGCACCGCGTGAACACACACCTTACACTCAGAAATCCTGGCTCGACACCCAGTGCGTTAACTCCCTTCTTTCTTTCTATGCATCCAAGACAACTTCCGTCGACTCACTCTGAAAGGCCTTGTGCACCCTGGGTGTACCCACGTGCCTGACCTTCGTCTGGATGCGATGCAGGTATTCTACACGAGCTCTGCAAAAATTAGCACACACAACGAAGAATCCTCTTGAAGCAGCACATATATCTCATGGCTGGAGATCTACCCTGCAACACACACACATCGAAAGTATCTAATAATGAAGCCAAAGTAGGGTGTCAATTTAGGACTGTGAATTACTTATGCTTGCAGACTGGGTAATTCAGTGTATGCGAGACCTATTATTCAAACGAGCTTCACGTTCTCGAATAATAGATGTAAGAATTTTAAAAATATAATTACACCCTCTCATCGCGAAAACCACCATTTGACACTTTCACTACACATACATCAGGATGATGTAAGAAGCATTTCTGATCTTCGTTCTCTGACCGATGTCCGAAGTCTACGTCATCCCCGCTAGGAGCTCCCTGTGTAAGAAGCACATCTTCCGCTCTACCACGTCCCGGCAGGTTACTCTTCCTGGTCCTGACACTGTGCTGAGTTAAAGCTCGATTAACACAGAAACAATGAAGATAGAATGCAGAGAGAATAGTTGACTGAAAGTAGTTTTATGCCAAAGCAAGTCATAGAGAGCCCGGTACGAATTCTCTTGAAGGAGAAGAAACCTGTAAGCGAATTAGTGATGCTGCTGTGTGTGATAGTGTTTTGTGCAGACTATGTACAGATAATAAAGTGGAATGACTTTCGCCAAAATCTGGAATAGTGCCTCTTTTAATTAAAAAGAAGCCGTGCTTTCCATGCTGACAAAGACTCCGCATGTGGCAACCGTGCACAGTCCAGTCTTCTACCTGTGCCCCTGTCTTTCTTAGATTTGTTCAATTTGGGCACAGGCCCAATGGACACTTTGATGCATTGGAAGCACGAACACTTTACGCAGCGTCAGCCATCGCAATGAAGGCCGGTTGCCTCAGGCTCAAGCCGGTGGGCAAATGGCAGCGGCGTCGTTATTGAGAATAGTCGAGAAACGGACCAGTGCCATCCTGAACTCGCAGTAACATTCTACAGCTTGGAAATCACAGCTTTCAAAATATTACAACAAACTGCAAAAAAGTTACAAGAATACGAGTAGGCAGAATCAGTGTTTTGAACATTGAGCTTTAAAGTTAAGGTAATCCAGGTACGTATTTGCAAATGACTTCAAAGTGACTGCCAAAAGCCAACCTAAAAGCATTTCACACAAGTTCGTAGAAATATACAAAAAATTTTTGCATGATCTGATACTATTAACACCGTGAATCTAATTTAAAGGAGTTCTAGAACACATTCAGGGGAGAGCACAACACGCTTAATCCCTACAGTGTGTTGCCATAAAAACCTGAGCCAAATAATACACTTCTGAATGCAGCAGAGAACCCACAATCACGTGCGACAACCAAATTTCACATGCTTAGCGCTCCAAATTTTCCACAAGTGCAAACAATGCCTAACAACAGAATCCTTACCTTTATACATTGGCAGGGGCAATGCTTGAACACTGTCGTGTGGAACTGTGCACCTTTAAAGAGAAAATAGGCGTCACTGCCAGAGCCTTTAATAAATCTTTCTTTAAACAGGCCAAGATGACAAAATTTCCAGTTTCAGAACAAGGCCTACTTTGCTTCTGCCAAACGCTCTGCTTAAAAGCTAGGAACCACAACTTAACACATTTCAAGCTCAAAACTAAACACGCAACTTTACACATCGCCTGGCACGGTCAGGCCAGAGCCAGGCCTCTCACAAACCAGGAAAAGTTAAAAGAGCCACATCTTTGCAGGCTACTAGGAGAGCCTACAGATAGGCATCAGTAATTTATAGATCACAGGTCTCCATTTCTACACTTCACAGTATGCAACACCATGCAATTTCTGGACTACCTAAGTGCTCGCAGACTCACATTTTCCCCAGCTTTTCGATGAAGACGGTGATTGGCCCTTCGTTGGGCTCGAAAGTTGGCGAGCCGGCAGAAGAGCGGCAACCTTCCAGCGTGCAAAAAGTGACAAGAGGAGAGGGAAAAGCGTGAAGACACTGAAAATAACAATTTCACTAAAGATAACTCAACTTCTATGTAGCGCATTATAAAGTTCTTGCTGGACAATATTTGTGGAGCGGTGTGATTTAACATCTGTGGCATACCGCAACTTTATTAGATCCCCTTTAAGAAGTCTTTTATAGCCGTAACAGAGCCCACTTGATCGAGACATTTTTAAGTCTAGCTTTTCTGCAAACAACACAGCTTATGCAGATAGATTGCACAAACAGCCTCCCGAGCCTTCTGGCCTCTCCCTCACAATCTGTTCATACCAAAGTTACTACTCCCACTAAGGTGTCCGGTTTCTGATGTCAAGAACGGTACGTGACTGCCGCGCACCACTGACATCAGCAGTCATTGCCACCAAGGTGGCAGCCAGTGAATGAACGTCGTGCGGTATGAACGGCTTTCAGGCTTAGTTTCTCGTGGGCGGACGCTTTGTACCGCAGCACTTTGCGGGCTGTGTACAATTGCGCAGGTAATCAAAAGAGCGGGTGCATACTCTGCGATATTAGCCGGAAGCGTGAGGCGACACTACTACTGCACGACTGTGACTATACGTGAAAACGCCAGTTTGCCCAGCTATTATATTTCAGCGAGGTAAGCCCGTCACTATATATTTCATCTCAGGGCAAAAAGCCAGCCACCGAACCCCTCGACAAACTTATATGCGAAGATATTGTGCGTATGTCGGACGTGTAATCACCATCTTAATGGTCAGCTGTACACGAAATGTAACGAATATGTGACACTTGATTAGCAGATACCCTCGGTCCTTCCTGTGAAGACCATTCGCCCAGGCAATGTAGATGGCAACATACTAATTCGGATCTGATAAAAAGGAAGCCTTCCAGATTGTGCCAGTGGCATTCCGAGCCTTTCCAAAGTTTGGTTCACGGCTTAAGCATAGGACTACTGCCAGAATTGTGGATATACTCTGTAGCCAAAATACTGTGTTCGTCGCCAAGAGTGTAGCTCCACACCCTGTGAGAACTTACTTTTTCAGAGAAGCATGCCACTTATAACTAAAAAATACCTCTTTGAGGTAGTAAAATGGCTTCTGCAATATAGTACTAACAATTTTGGCGGATGCCAGAAAACAGATGGATGCTGGTAACTAGTAAGCTGGTCAACTTAATTTGAATAGTTAATTTTTTAACGATTAGAGAAAGGCACTTGATTGCAAATGGAGATTTTGTAGCTGGCCATCAGCAATAGGCAAATCAGTTTTTAGAATTTCGAAAGCGCGATCACTGTGGGCACTGTGATTCAAAAAATTTCAAAAACTTCACGCGAGATTCGAAAATTGCCTTCTGGCAAAGCACACATAGCGACATCTGCTTTTGTACATCACTCCAAGGGGGCAAGACCATAACCACTGAGCCACTGCGACGGCCAGGTTTGAACCATTACGACACCAAGCAGTACAAGCGCTTGGTGTCGTAATGGTTCAAACCTGCCACAGTACAAGCGCTTGGCAGGTTTGAACCATTACGACACCAAGCGCTTGTACCGTCCTCTCTTTTGTCAGGACAGCAGCGTGGGCATGTTGGTTACTCATTTGTGATGGAACAGCAAAAAACACCGGGGGCAACAGACATGTGCTGACTTACAACTCATTTTAATTTCGAAGAAACAGGGCTTCTTTTAACTTCTTTACACCCTGAAAACACATGGGTCACAACTATATTGTTAACGATATCATTTCTGATGGATGAGCTTCCTGCTCAAGGGTCTCAGACCTGCGACTTGAGTTCAGTAGAGGGCATGCCTGCGGGGCCTATGAGCACGTGATTTTTGAATATGTGAAATTCTCGAAAATCTGCTGAGCCACAATGCAGATAGAAATTGTGTCATCAAAAATTTAGATACTATAATATTGATGTTACGACACACCAGCTACAAATAACTAGTTCTCTCTCTTCTGAAGTACCCCAAACTGCTATCACTATACCACAGAAGTTGTCTTTATACATCAGAAAGCATACTGTCAAAGCATACTGTCAAATTTTCAATTTCAGGGGAACTGAAAAGAAATAAACCCAGAAGTGCACGTTTATACGCAGCTTTCAATGTATCTCGCCATCTGAGGATTTGCAGAAAAGGCTTAAAAGTGTTTAGAATACAAGAAATCTAGAAAAAGAATCTACCCCACAATCAACTCAAGTAAGTCTACTCGGCTACTGACTTCATCAAGAGTGAAACTGTAAAGAGCCATTACGTCCTTGAAAAGGGCCACATTTGAAATTGTGAAGTAGCAAATTCAACGCTACACTGAGAGGCCAGCTGAAAATAACTTCTATGCGTACTCAAGCTGAAAAAAGCAATTTCTTTGAGACTGGAGAGTTAAAAAGACATTGCTAAACAAGTCAGGCACAGATATCCTACCAAAGTTTTAACAAATGAAGGGCATAGCCTTTCCTTGACATTTTTGGCTGTTTTCATCGTTAGAACTGGCAGTGACCTTAAATAATTGCAGCCCAACTTCCCATGTCTTCCTCTTGACATCTAAGATCACTCGTAGACACTCACAGCAGTGGGCGTTGTGCCTCTTCGGGCCTCCCCTGTACGCGACGGAAGCGTTTCAGACGACATCTGCAAAAAATTTAGAACACAAGACCCTAAAATTTCTGGCACTGGGTAAGTGAAACGCGCTTTCGACTCATCTTATTTTAAATTTTCAAACTGGAAAAACCTTCGCTTGCAAGCCCAGATCTCAATAATTCTTTTTGAACTTGTCTCTGGAACGCGTGATGATATCTAATGATATTAATCGGTACTCAGGAAAGCATCGCAGCGCACCTTTAAAGAGACGCCGAAAGAAATGCTAAGTCAGGCTACACTGATACGTGGTAGGCTCTTCTGAAAGTATAATTTTCAACGAAAGCAGTGCCTTTCGCAGAGGTGCGATCATTGTATGTGGTAAATTTTGTCCAAAAATTTTTGAGCACCGAAAATGCCAACAAGTTGCAAGTCAGACCCTTGTCACACGGGTGCACTTAACCAGTTTCCGCTAGCTGTGGTTACTACTATCCACACAGCAATCAAACTGCGGTTATCGCGAACTGTGCTTGGCAACCTCGGTTTAGGTCACTAACGGAGAAGGTGGCGGCATCTATAGACAGAAACTGCCCGTAGGTGTCAGAGCGAGAAGTGGACGAGGTGGCCCGCTTCAAGAACATACTTTCCTTTGAACAAAATCATGTTTCAAGAGCAACAAATCAAAATAGGCAGTGTGTATAGTATCGTGTGATGACACTTTTATGCAGAGTTCGATATCGTCCGAAGGTGCAGTAACAGTGCATTGCAGCAACGTCCCACGGCACTCAAGCTAATCATTTTACCACATTTAAACTGAAAAATCTGCGGTCCCTGCTGCGGCGTTTAAGTAGGTGACACGTTCGCAACGCTCGCTGCAAGCGCCACCGTCAATGGCGCTCTGGCGTGCTACTCCAAAGTCATCGCTAGGCCTAACTTGTTTCGTATCGAAGCCACAGAGGACGGCGCCTTTGAATTGACCAAAACTATGCTACATTGTCTACTTATGGCACTGCCTCACTGACAACCTCATGGTTTCATATTAAATGAAAGATATATGATTGATTTAAGCGACACCTTAGCAGTGGCACTGGCGTGCAAGCAGATTGGGCCAGTTGCACTGAAATGGCGGCAGCTGCTATGGGGCTGGGAGCATAAAACTACCTTGTATTGCAATTATTACTCCTACCAGCAACTCGGTACAGGTCAGCAGTCCTCAAGGAGGACTGCTTCATTTTTGGCATTCCCGTAACCCAGAGCTTATCACTGTGTTCGTTGCAGCGCAACTCAGAACGGTGGCGAGCCTTGTGACGACAACGAATCATGATTCGAGATAACCGCAGTCAAGTTTGGTATCTGTGTTTAGACTCCCTGAGTGACTGTAGGTCAACCAACACCAACGTTTCAGCATCAGCAAAATTTCAACAAACATAAAAAAAAATGGTGGCTAACAGAGCAAGATGGTCATCTGCATGTGCCATCTGTGAAGTACGATCGTTGGCTAGACTTGGCACATAAAATGCAGCGGCAAGTTCAAAGTGCATCATTATGCGGGGAATAAATTGGCAAAATTCAGAGGTGTGATCATTACACGATTGCAATCATTATGAGATTAACACTAAGTGGCCCGCACAAATCTCAGCATAACAGTGCAATGCACTTCAAACAAGTATATGATTATGACTGTACCACTACAGTCAAATGCTGAAGGCAACATACAGCAGGCAATGTCGAAATTTCTAAGCGCGATTGGTAGTTGTCTGAGCCAGGCCTAAATGACATTAAAAAGGGTAGACAAAATAGAACTGTTGGTCGACTTCATTCTGTTGTAATACTGAAAACATCTCAGTACCCATGTCCAACAGTCTTGGGAAACAATTATGAAAGGTGAAAGATTTTAATATATTATTCTGGAAACATTAAAGAGCGCTTGCAGAAGAATGCAAAGGCATCACGTTGGGCCCGATGTCACTGCATTATGAACTCCATTTTTGGCCGCAGTCTTCCTCAGCCAGGAGGCACAGCTGCAGTGATGAGTAATTGAAGGAGTCCTCCAAATAGCGAATGCAGAAAAAGCAAACACTGTTCCTAAATAAGCTTGCATGAAAGAACATTTCATCAACCTCCTTAGTTCGAAAACCTGGTTGAATTAGTTGCGTTGTCATTGCCACCTGCCACTTACAGGGGTACATATTTTAAAAAATACTATCACTATTATTATATAGGTTTTAACATGGGCAATGAAAAAGGTTTTAGCGGAAGGCTCCGGATTAATTTAGACCACCTCGGAATCTTTACCGTGCAATGACATTTCACACCGCAGGCCCTCTTTGGGTTTCACCTCTATGGAAATGTAGCCACTGCGGCCTTGATTGCCTGCCACCTCCATGCACTCAGAAGCACAGCACCACAACCATAGCCACCATGGTTTTTGTTTGTGGCAGTTTAGAGTGCCAAAGCAAAGCGGGCTATGAAGGACACCATAGTGAAGGGCGCAGGAAATTTTGACTACCTGGGGTTCTTTAACATGCACTGACATTGCATAGTACACATGCCTCTAGAATTTCGCCTTCATTGAAGTTCGACTGTTGTGGCCAGGATTGAACCCCCGTCATTTGGGTCAACACCCAAGCGCCCTATCCAGTGACAAATGTGGCGGCCGTACCTAAGGCAACGAATGTACTGAGCACTGCATTCTCGAAGGAAAAATGTTTAAGAATGTAGTACTACTGCAAGAACGTAGCTTGAATGCCGCCTTTGCACACAGCCTAGAATAAACATAGTATGCATGACTACGCATAAGCAAATTAAACACTGCGACACTAAATCTCAAGTAATTTTTACTTCATAAAGACCAATGAAATTTTACGACCAATGGCGTTCTTGATAAACTGTTCAAGGTGGCAATCAACCATGGACACTACCCGTACTATAGCTGCATTTAAAAATCAGAAAGCACCAGCAAACAATGCAGCAGAGAAGAGTGATTTCTTCTCCATCATCGGCAGAAAATCAGAAAGGGCACATTCAACACACATTTAATCTATACCACCATCAGGGGTACACCTCTTTAAGGGTCCCAATCTTACATCTTGCTTAACGAACGGCTGGTTATAAAGCACGTTTTCAGCTACATGTTCACCCACTAAATTTCCAGAAAGGAAAAATACAAAATTTTTATTCCACGATTGCCATTGCTCTCTTCCCTGAACATGCTATGAAAGATATCTCCCACGCATTTCAGCAATTTCAAACAATCCACCACCGGTTGGAAAATGGAGTGTCAATGAGTGGCATCATGCAGATTGCTGGCTCCACTGAAGAAGCCAATGCTGCAAGCTTTAAACTGATTGCTCCAGGACAAATTACTGAAACTAAGGTGTTGCTGAGATCCTGGCATGGTAACAGATCATGTTTAATCCTACGAGATACATGTGGCCTAGCACGAATCCAGAAGAATTGATGTGATAAACAAGGCCGTTAATCCAAGAACATTTTTGGAATTTTGCTAAAATATCATAGTTCCCTTGCGGAATAGAAAATGAAGAGTTCAACTGCGATTCTTTTCCTTTTCCACTTGCGGCTCTAAAGCATCAAACAGATGGGCGCAACTGCAAAAGGGCGATTTTGCAGGAAAAAACAAAGGCAGTGAAGTTTTCGTGTGCTGCAAAACAACAAATGCAGGGCGTCAGCTTTGGCAGATACTAATACCCCCTAAAAGAAAAAAACTATAATTAAAAAGCCTATGGGTATACTGGCCTGCAGTCCCTCGTGACAAAAACGTCTGCTGCAAGCACTGTATCCTGTGGAAGTTTGCGCACTACAAGTTCCATTCTTTCGTTACTGCACCTCACACCCGTGTACTGCCGTCGTTTATGAGGCACTGTGAAATGTCATCGAAACAAAAGGTCATCGTGCATATGGAATGACCAGACTATTCCAAAGCCTGTCGCATTACACAGGGCAATTTTCTTTACAATGGTACGCACAATGTGCATCTGAAGTGCTAACAACGAAGTAATGCACTCCTAAGATTGATAAGGTTCAACATTAATTAGAAGAACCTTTAAAGTAGCCAGCATGGAGTTCTGCCAAAGAAGGTTGCTCTGCTGTGGATGGCAGGTGAAGCGTAGTGCCTTCATCCTAACTCTCCTAACCACCACTCGGTGTACATAACCCCTAACGCTTTAGGACGCAAGCGCACAGTCTTGCCCAATCACACTGTCCATCATGCTATGGCAATTGAGTTTCTTCAGGTGAAACATTAAGCATTCATGCCAATCACGGTTTGACTTGTGTCGCGCATTCTTTGGCTATGAAGGAAACGCGAAGGAAATAGATCCTGAAGTGCATCTTTCCGCAGAAACGTATGCGTTCAGATTTAGTTTGAGAAGCCACTGCATCAACGTCCACACCACGTGCCCCTAACAGAGCCCTTCAGCTTGCTCGTCATATTTCAATTCTCAGAAACCCAAGAAACGGACCGGAGAACATGCATTTTGTTTCCAGTGAGAAAAACGTGTAAACAGAGAAGGAGTGGACACCATGCACATCGGAATGCTGCTGCTTTGCCTTGCTGCTGAGGTGGGGATAAACACGTGATCTCACCTGGAAGGCCTTCCAGCACGCTCGGCAGAAAGACGAGCTGCCTCTACGTGACGACAGCATGCCAGACAAAATGCTCCATTTTCGGGACGTGGCGACAACTCTTCAGATTAGAAAACGTGAGATGACCATCAAGCCGCCCTCTGTACTGGCCGCCACCACGTGTCCTTCCTGCACCACGAGTCGCATCCAGATCTCAGCTGCAGCATACACACCAAGGCACACATACACTGCAGAAAATGTATTCCTTCGGACCACATACTCCGCAGCTGGATTTCAAGTACGTGAAAGACAGCACTTTTGGAAGAAGTTATTTCAAGCGCCTCTTAGAGCCCCCAGGCATGAGACAAAAACCTGACAGCAGAAGCAGCTGAAGCAGCCTAAGAAGGTTACTGCTACCACGCTACGGGGATTTCTTGTCCAGATGGCAGTAATAACCGTGTGACAGCTTCACTGAACAAAGTGGGGTATAACCAGAAAATGTGCCCAGTTGTCGCACGTCACTTTTTCTGCAGGTAAAATCAATGGAGGCGCCCTGGGAGATCAGAATGGTTGCTATTACGCTCTAAAAAATATACGCCAAATACACGTCGTTCCCAAACAACATAAGCGAATTCATATCATTTTCTTCGATTTGGGTTTTTCATACAAGCACTAACTGCCAACCTCCAGACCAGCGGCCTAGCTCAAACACATGAGCAGCTGGCTACAAGTAGGCCGCAGAGCTGTGGCCTGCTTCAGCCAGCCCTCCAAGTTTCACTTTTATTCACAAAGCTCGTTCACCATCACACTTCTTTTCCAACTAAAATCGGCCAATCAGCTACGTCCATAGACAATACTGATCCTTTGTTGACAGAAATATGTGAGGGTCCCTTAATATCCCCTTCACTCTCCTAAACTGGCGAATGAATCAACCCACCAAGACATGGGAACAGAGGGAGAAAAGCCCACCTCCTTTCCGTTCCTGTGTAGCCTTCGCTGCAGATCTACTCAAGTGCAGTAACTTCCTACTTTTCTATTTATTCCATACCATCAGGCACTTACTTCAATATTGCAAAGGGCGAAAGCATTGAGGTGGTAATAAAAGGCATGGAGAATGCACATCGCAGTGGCCATGGCACAGGTAATCTATAAGCTGACCCATTACCTACCTTCCCCAATGCACAAACCATCCTTATGCAGGTAGAATAGAAGAGCTCCTCAGTTTATTTTCTTTTTCTGGGAGGGGAGGGGAGTGGTGCCTGCTGCCGTTGTTAAGTTCTCGCCTCCTTACTGAAAGCAAGACAAAGGAGGGTTATCTCCCATTAAATTGTTCCTGCTCGAGCAAGCCATGGACTTCCATTGTGCCAGCAATGCTATGAATATGAAAGCTTGGTCCTGCTTCATTCGGAAACCCCACTCTTACCCACATGTACGTTTCCCCATTTTAATAGACACTAACTTCAATATTGTAGAGGGCGAAAACATTGAGCTGGTAATAAAAGGCATGGAGAATGCACATAGCAGTGGCCACGGCAGAGGTAATCTATAAACTGACCCATTACGTACCTTCCCCAACACGAAACGGTAAAACGGTGGCTAGAAATACCAGCAAAACCAAGGTGGGAAAGGCTACAAGCAAGAAGAGTTGCACGTTTAGCTGGTGATTATTTTATACCAGCTTTAACAACTGGATATCAAGGAATTCCAGGGGAGTGTTAAGGCATGTTGAGTGAAGACAAAATTAAGCTGGCCACTGCCTTTGCTTGTTTCCTTCAGTGCTTTCACTGTGTGCAGATAATCGCAACGCCATACAAGCGAACAAGTGTGGGTGCTATGTATTTTTACTTCTAGGTTGCAGCTAAGATATCTACTGCCATTTTTATATTATGAACCATCAGTGTACCGAACTAATACACAATTGCCCTGAGGTTCAATATATCCAGATTTGACTACTGTTAGTTCACTATAAAATACAAAATTGATGCAAAAGGCATTGCGAGCAGTGGCGATTGCTACCTAACATGAGCAACCGAGCTGCGGCAGACAGGAACCAATGGACATGAATAAGGATGCAAGGACAATTAGAGAGATAGTGAGAAAGCACATGAGAGAGCTCTGAGGACTGTTTGATATTTAGAAAAAAATAAAGGTGAACATCTTTTCACTGAACACACGCGCATGTCTAGGCACTCTCCTAATGACAACCGCACACAAACGACTACTGCACATATCTACAACACCAAAGAAGCACTGTATAGACCAGGTTTTTTTACCCTCGCACGCAGGCTGCGGGCGCGCTCCTACTCTCGACACCAGTCGCCATCTGTCGGCGCGCGCGGCCCGAGGGACTGCGGGTCGCGCCGGCGCCGCGCGTAGAACGCATATGTTTACGTGTTCGCTTCAGCCGTTGTGCTCCATCAGCTAACGTATGAGAGTGTGTGCTGTGCGTCACTACTCACATTTTCCCTCTTCCAGACAGGACTGCGGTTATCTTGTGCGCAGTTACTCGTTAACTTGACATCCGAGGGTAGTCGACCAGGTAGTGTGCGGACTGGAAACCGGCACTTCTAAGCAGATTTCTGCGCTGTCGTGTCGTTTGTTGTCGCCTTTTATGTGCGATATCATCTATGATAATATTATGCATCAGAATATAGATCTATTGATTTGACTCAGTGAAGTAGTAACTGGACAGGCAAGCTGCAGACTGAAGGTTGTCCCGACGGAGCGCGTGTTTTCGATCACCAGTATGTGTTCGCCATCCTTGCGCTGAGCTTGCTCTTGTTCCCATTAAACACATTTCATGCACAGGATTGTAAGTACAAGCGCTACCGATTTCAGCTGCTTTTTCCGCACGCATGTCAGAGGCCATCTGGGGGGTAAAGGTTTATCTATAGTATCTTTCTGCTGTTGGTATCTACCTTAGTTTGGTTTGGTTTATTAAGGTTTTACGTCCCAAAGCGACTCAGGCTATGAGGGACGCCGTAGTGAAGGGCTCCGGAAATTTCGACCACCTGGGGTTCTTTAACGTGCACTGACATCACACAGTACACGGGCCTCTAGAATTTCGCCTCCTTCGAAATTCGGCCGCCGCGGCCGGGATCGAACCCGCGTCTTTTGGGCCAGAGCAGAGAGCCATAACCACTGAGCCACCGCAGCGGTGCGGTATCTACATTATTCATAGGAAAATATGCGCGATTTCATTACATTTTCCACACTTAGCCAAACGCCTACGCAACGCTCTCACACGCGGCGAGAGCTCCTGAATAACATAACGCGACTTCGGACCTCAGAATTAGTGAAAGCTGGATTAGCTGCTCATATCTATTCAAGCTTTTATAAATTAAGCGAAAGTACGTTTTTATGCACAAGGTTGCATAAACCATGACAAAATTTGTTTTCTGTTGGCGCTGCGACTCAGTTGAGCTCACAGCGGTAATTTGTTGATAAACTGGCGCGGCGACAAGAAAGCCGTTTGTGGAAGTGGGGGGGGCTTTATGGCCGGCAGGAAGGAATAAGAGTGCATGGGAATTGGAACTGCATACTAGCCGCACACCTAATTCTTGATATTGAATAAAAAGTTTTTTTGCGGTGGAGCACCAAGACAATTCGATATAAGCACGAGCGCGTTCTAAGCGCCGGCACAATTAACCTGAATGTCAAACTAAATGTCATTAAAACGCGTCAATGTTATCGCTTTGATAACGTAAATACTTCCTGCAACACAGCCACGCAGCGGAAGTATGCTCGACAATGTTTCTTTAGCGCCCGAAGCGCGGCTATATGCAGGCGCGGCCGCGGAACTGCCGCAGCCCCGCAGTCCCCAAAGAAACGCCCGCACCGCGGCGCGCCAGTCGGTGCAAAATGGCCGCGCCCAGGAGAGGCTCAAAAATCTGGTCTATACACAAAGCTGCGTGCATGTTGCGTCCTTTCCCTAACTGACCATGCATGCGGCTCGACTAACAGGATTTCTGCCTTTGCAAGGACAAACAATGGAGCTTGCGGTATCAGACAAGGACTGCATCTGTTTCCAGTTCTAGTTCAGTTACAAGTTAGCAGAAAAAATTATCTTCATTTCCGTTCCGGTTGAGATACGGCTTTGCTTCTGGTTTTCAGTTCAGTTCCGGCTTCAGTTGGAGTTCCTCCTTGCTGGTACCAAATAGAAAAAAAAATAAATATATCTCTTGACCTGCACCTTCTTCGACACTTATTGCTTAGTAAACGTTAGGGAGGCATGCAGCAGCAGTAAAAGCTCCAAAGTTACTCAATTCCGAATCCAAGAGAAAGCTGGACTGCAGCTGGGACATACCATGCGATGGCTCAAGCGAACCCTACATTCCGATGAGTAGCTTCATTGCCCTTGAAGCACAGCATGCCTCTAGTGGAATAGGTTGGAGACTGCCACAATCCACGCTGGCTTTGCATATTGTTTCCCATCAACTTCGATGTCGGAGGCCATCCTGCAGCAAGAAGAAACCAATGTAAATGAAGGCATGCAAAGGATTTTGTGTGAAGACCATGCACCATAATAAATTTAGATTTCAAAATCATCTTACACCGACTTGAGAATGAAATTCACATCCTAGAGAATAACGTAACCTGTGTAAACGCAGGAGAGCTGCACTGATCGACGTATACACGTAATAATACCCGTGCCACACGGACAGACTTAATGCCATTAAGTGCTTACTGCCTTAAGTTTTAATGGCATTCATGCGATGCCACACGCATAAATTTAATGGCATTAGCCTTACTGCCATTTGCGACCTACTGAATTCGCCACAACTCATTCGCCCGTGCAACGTGTACTCTCGTTCCCATTCCACACGCAGAAAAGCATGCAGCTTTGTTAGTAACAACTTCCTAACCAGTAAGAAATGGTTAATTCTTAACTTTCAGTCAGATGAGGCATCTATACCGCATTTTCGATGCGAAGAGCGCCATTTTAACCAGCCTTATTGACAGGTACTCTCGACTTATGTGCTGACATGCGAGTTTATGCCTACTTTTTCGACTTGTAAAGCAGGAACAGCCATATTTTCTGGAAAATCGTTTTTACATCACATTTGAACAACATTCCCGATATATTGTGCTCACTAAGAATGTTTATATTCAGATGAAACTTTAATTACTTTGCAAGTGTTATCGCCATCGTCACTTCCGATAATGGCATTAAATGTGGACGTGTAGCACCAACTCCGGAAATAATGGCATTAACAATCTAAGGCCGTAAGCATTTACTGCCATTTCTTGTGCGCGTGTGGCACGGGTATAAGACATTTATTCAAAATAATATTATTGCTAAAATTTGGATGCACACTGGAATAGATTTAATTTAGTGATTTTGAGCATGCAAATTGCACGGAGCAACCTTAAATATCAACAAGCCCAGCCTAACTTCTAATACATTTTCATCGCCAAATGATAGCTCCACAACTTTTCAAAAATTTTCACAAACGGAAGTAGAAACAACTCACTGTAGAAGAGTTATCGTCCCCATCATCGGTTGAATGATCAAAAAAAAAATTGGAGAAAACACTTAAGCTTTGCTCTAAGCATACGACACGATAGAGCTAATGAGTTAATGACCATATATAAGGAATTGGTCATTCTCAACTTTACATTCATAGGTCTCTGGGAGTCCTCACACCACTCCTTGTGCCATGATGCAGTGGTTAATGGATGCACCACTGCCCTGCAATGGCAGGTGCTGCCATCGGTGAATCTTTTGCGAGCCAAGTTGCTCTTCCTGTGCAATCTTTCACGATTAACCATTAACTTAGCTGCCACTTGCCAGGGCAATTAGTTTGCTCACAATTCGGTGGGCAGCTTGTGATGACACCACAAGGTCACGTGACCCAGGTAGCCCACCTAGGCTGCTTTTGTGAGGCTGGCTGCCTATTTACCACACCACCCCATTTATCGATCCACGCCGACGACACCCGAATTTCTGCACAGCAGAAGCCTTAATGCTATCGCGTTTTATCAAATCTGGGCACGGCTCTGAATCTTGACTGTAATCAGCTGCACATCCTTATTTATGCCACTGTGAAATAGGCAACACTGTCGCTGGAGGACTCCTCTTTAGACAACCAACGGCCTGACAATCCAATTGAGAACTAGCTGCGCTGAAGAAGCCTGAACATTATGCAACTACAAAACAATCCTTGCAGGAAGCCTCATTAAAGCATAACTCGGTGGAGACCAAGACTCGCTTACAGAGGTTCACATAGTATGAGAAGCACCGTATTTACTCGCACAATGATCGCACTTTTTTAAATTGACGCAAACTCAGGGATGCGATCATTATGTGGGGGAAAATTTTCTACAAAAAATTTTTGAGCACCGAAAACGCAAACAAGTTGCAGGTCAGACCCTTGTCACACGAGCATGCTTAACTGTGAGTTTTGCTAAATACTGTATATGCTACCAAAGGTAGCAGAGTTGCGCGTAGGTCCACCATCTTGCCTGTCAAGCAACCGAAGTTATTCGGTGAAGCTGCACTCCGTTTCTGCAGGCGACATGCATAGCGCATCACCGATCAACTGCGGGTGCTTTTCCAAGGTTTGTAGGCCACTTTTTCGCTTAATCACAAACAGAGCATCGAAACAGCTGACTGCGCAACACAATCAAGTAATAGAGGAAAGAAAAAAAAGTGCTGCTCTTTCTAGTGCTGTACGTGAGCTGCAGGAGCAGGCGATTTACACAGCTGCCTTCCTCGAACTCTTTACTTGTAACTTAACAACACTCAGTATTTTAGATACACCGTACAAATACAGCATTCATCTTTGCGGCAACATTTATTCACCAGAACTGCGTCAAAAAACCAGTTTATACCCCCTTTATTGAATCTGAAACTCCTACAAAAAGTTACAAGCCAGAACTCTAAAAAATACAGTATAAAATCCAGAATACAGTTTACTCAAAACTGGATGAATGTTAACTTCTGAAACAATCAGATGCCTAAACATGTTTTCCATCACTTGAAAGTTGTTTTTCATTCAGGTTTTATGCCAACAAGGATAAATACGCACTGCAGAGCTCTATTTTAGCATTTAAACAGTGTAAACGAAAAAGTGCAGAGCCGCAAGTCTAGCCTGTTTTCGGTAAAGAAATCTCAATCCAACTTTTAGCAAAAAAAATGTTAATAAAGTGCCTGTACTTGAACAAAACACGCTCACTGTGCAACATAACCAGATTTTTTATCTAGTAAGCTGTACCCAGTTCATGCTCTGCTTTAGATAGAAAACTGCACTAAATATAAGGTCTACACCAAATTATGTGTAGCAGCTCTCAATATCCAGGTTCTCCGAGATCATATCACTTATGAATCAGCGATCAACTGCCAATGGTATTGAAACTCGGGAACACCTTTAGATTTCCTCCGGACCCGTACCATCGACCTTCCAGAAGGCACAGGGTATCACAGCCACACTTTAAGAAAGCTGTTTCGTTGGGTGCCTTTGAACTCTGGTGACTCGAAATGTAACCTTTAAGAGTGGCGAACTGCAGTTCATTTCTCAAAAGGGAGTTATAGGTGTACTATGTAATAAAGCAAAAAACCAGTTAAATCCTTATATTTTACATCACGGCACATTCTCTCTCTTCTGTATGCTTTAACCTAGTGGTGATCTACAATGTTGATTTGTTGGTTTATGGGGTTTAACGTCCCGAAGCAACTCACGCTAGGACAGATGCCGTAGTGAAGGGCTCCAGAAATTTTGACCACCTGGGGTTCTTTAACGTGCACCGACATCGCCCAGTACATGGGCCTCTAGAATTTAGCCTCCATCGAAATTCGACCGCCGCGGCCAGGATCGAACACACGTGTTTCGGGTCAGCAGCCGAGCACCAAAACTACTGAGCCATCGCAGCCGGTGTGTCGACATCCCGAGCCGTGCATTATTAGGAAAAGAATATGAACTATCTTTTCTATACCAGTTTGTGAAAAGGCAGTGGTGTGCATTCCATGCAAAAAACTGGCAATTCCAGCGACGTTTGCATAAATCTAACAGCTCACACACATCTGCAAAAATTCAGGAGGCTTGCAGCAGCCTTTTAACTTCCCCCCATGGATGCACAGCCAACAAAAGCACCTTGCTGTGAGTCAAGCAATTCCACCTGAACAATACTTGATGTAAATGGCACTTGAGTGAAAATTGATGTCTCTTAAGGCATCCTTGCCTACAAACCTGTCAGTAATGGTACCAAGATCAACAGCTGCTGCTGTGAGGTGTTGCTCTTTGAGAACTGTATAGTTTAATTCCAAAATAACACACAAACCTTGTAGGTGAATGAGAACACCACAGCATTTCATTTCAGGAGAGCAAGCTGCTGGGCTAGTTGGTGAAGCATGTTAAATAGAATTCAGCACAAAAAAAAAGACAAGGGACGAATTAAGAGACACAGAGCGATCGTGAACGTCTCTGTGTCTCTTACTTCGTCCCTTGTCTGTTTTTTTTGCGCTGAATTCTATTTAACAGCATTTCATGATTGCAGACACAGACAATTCACAAAACAAACACTGTGGAAGTACGCTTAGATTTATTTATCACATTGTGACGCGTGGCAACCAAGCATTCAGAAAAGAGAAAAAAAAGCATTCGTAGCAACCACTGAAGTCAGCGGCGAATGACGGAGCGGGGAATGACGGTATACAGTAAAACGCTTTGCCACTTTCCGAACGATTGGTGCAGCTGGGAGCTGAGCACCCAGTCATTCTGATGGAACTGTGATGGAATAGCTGCAGTGCTAGAGCTACGGATGTGAACAGCACCGAACAGACAGCGGCTGGATAGTGGAAAAGCTTCAAACTTGGCAGTCTGTCAATCCAGTCAGTTGCAGCGGTGGCGTTGGGAATTACAAAAAAGGATCCCGAAAATGCAAACAAGTTGCAGGCAACTTGGTTAAGTTTAGTTTCCACGGTTTAGCATAACCACGTTTAGACTGCCCGTGTGACTGCAGGTCAACCAGCAGCAACGTTTCACCATCAGCAACTTTTCAACCAACATCAGAACAAAAATGCCGGCTGGCAGAGCAAGATGGTCATCTGCACATGCCATCTGTGAAGTACGATCATCGGCTAAACTTGGCACATAAATTGCAGCGGCAAGTTTGGGGTGGGATCATTATGCGAGTAAATACCGTACATATCTAGGGAGCACTTGGCTTTACGCCATTCGGATTAGGAGTGCTGAAGTTCAGTAATGAGGTTTTAGGCTGCAGCTGCCCCTTCTAATCCAACTGATGCACCTCCCAGAGGCATGTGCACTGCATTGTTTTAATAAAACATCACATGCATGCTTCTGAAAGAAAAAACAAATGATTTCATGGATACTCACCCCTGTAGTTCATGATGGAAAAGACATTGGAGATAGGCCTTCACACCAGTTGAGGGTTTTTCAGTTGCAGGGGAGCTGAAAAGGAAGAAACGAAGAAGTGCATGTTCGAACACAGCCATTAAACTTATCTTGTAGTTGAGGAGTTGCCCACCAAGCTTAAAAGCACTCAATTTAAAAATCTGAGAAAAAGAATCTACCACGTAACTAAGTCAAGCAAGTTTACTCAGCTACTGACCTGGTCAAGAGTGAATGCATAAGCAGCCATTACGCACGTGAAAAGGACCACTTTTGAAATTGTACAGTTGTAGCAAATTCATTGATAATCATTTACACACTGAAATGCCAGCTGAAAATGACCTCAATTACCTTCTATTTGGTCTAAAGCTGAAAATGCAACTTAGTGTTTGTGGGGTTTCTAGTTGTGGTTTTGTTGCGATTGTGGCTTGTTAAGAAAAGTCAGGTACTGATATCCTACCAAAGTTTTAATAAATGAAGGGCATGGCCTTTCCTTTAGTTCTTGGAAGTTTTTATCGTTAGTGCTGGCAAAGAGACCTTAAATGATTTCGGTGCAACTTTTCATGTCTTCCTCTTCACATCAAAGATCACTCGTAGACACTCACACCGATGGGCGTTGTGCCTCTTCTCGTCTCCCCTTGACGCGACGTAGGTATTCTAGACGACGTCTGCAAAATATTTAGAACACAAAATCCTTAAATTCCTGGCCCGACAGAAAGTGACACACAGATGCATGAAAGACATGTTCCTACAATGAAACTGTTCTGTTGGACAAAAAAAAGACATCCAAAAATAATATATATAATGCTGATCCCCTCGCCCTATCATTAATGTAACTGCTGCCTGCCACGGTGGGCAGTTTGCTCTATCTGATAGGCAGGTTGTGATGACACCGCAATGTCACATGACTCAACTGCCTTTCAGGATCCTCTCCGGGCGCCACCTGTCAGAGTCATGCTCGTTATTTTTTTGCTCACAATGCTGATGCCAGATTTTCTTGGTAACAGGGCCTTTAATGTTATTAGTTTAAAATATCATAAATGATAGGATCCATTATACAATAACTGATATGAAATTTAAAGCAAGGTGCTCACATTGGTAGGACTGCACCAATGTGCCGTTCCCAAGCATAGGATAGCAAGCTCATGGAAGCGCCATACGTGTCACTTCCACTATCAACTGAGGAGGACATCCTCTTCTCTATGGGCATGTGCAGCACCATTGCAGTGAAGGTTAGCGCAGTGTACATTACGTGGTAGTCCAGCGTTGAGGACACGGGACTGTGCGACCTGGTTCCGCAAAACCTGCGACAGGCCGAGCATCGGTCCAGCAGAATGCCGCAATGTTTCTCGTGGGAAGCAAGGACTTCATGGCTTGTGCACAGACTGGATCTAGGAAGATGGCACCGTTCTGGCTTCCAACTCTGCACATGGAAAAGCAACAATCCTTTGAGGAACCATTCATGCTAACCGAGGCAGACTCCCCAGGCCGTCTTTGTGTCTGGTTACTAAACAAAACCAGCACATTACAAATCAAAGCAAATGATAAGGAGCACCCCTACTCAAGAATGTCCTAATAAAACCTATACTAAGCCACCGCATGCTCTTTGATCATGGTAGTTGTCATGCCTAGGTAATGAAGCCTGCCTTGCTCCCTCCCCACAGCAAAGAAGTTTCCACAAGCAATCAAATTTTGTTCTTTACTCATTTGCGCCACAGACTTGATGCTTGCCTCTAGTATTTGACTGGCTGATGACAAAATAGATGCACCACTGAATTTGGAAAAATGGAAATAAGGTAAAGCTAGATCCGCATGCAGACCAAAGTGCGTATTCCAGGTCAAGCTCGGCACATGGAGGACAGTTCGTGTGAAGCTCGAATTTCTCTTACGCAATGAACTGCTCAAGCCCAGCTGAAGGTCGACATAATCCACCAAAATAAAGGATTATGGGAATGTTTTTTTTATTATTGTTCACCTGTGGTGTTGATCTCACACACGGTGCTCTGCCACTAGGTGACTGCTGTCCATTCTTCTGCTTTCGGGGCTATTTATGTGGAGTGTAAACTAACCTTCAGGGTGTTCACCAGTGCCACTTCCTTTCATAGCGGCGGACGTAGTCCATTCTGTATTATCGCGAGCTCCACATGGAATGTGATCAAACGGTGGCATCAAGAATACCAAAGGCTATCTATTGCATAGAAAAGGAAAGCATCACTTATGTTCCTTTCTTTTGGTGATTGTTGGCGTCCTTCATGTACGTCATAACGAGCCTTTCTTTTTCCCTTCTCGTATCTGCTCAATTGCAGTACCATGGCTCACAAGTGGAGGAAGGTACGGGCTACCAAAACGCACAGCACAAGCTCAAGCAACTGCGTGCACTCGGTAGAAACAAAACTGTCTGAGCGCCAAGGGAGCGTCAGGGTCAGTTCTTATATGCCTTCGGTATAGCACAATAGAATGCACACGAAATTCATATTGAAAGCCATCGTGCTGGCTGAGGCTCAGAAATAAGCCATTAGAGGATATTCCTACAATGTAAATATATATCAGCCTGAACAGGAGCATAAATGGCTGTCTGCTTTAACTTCATCATGAAAGAGTCCCATAAGCAGGAGGAAGGAAAAATGAGATCCCATTTTTTTGCTGTCACGAACCAAGGGGCAAACCATAGCATTCACAATTACTGCTTTTCCAAACAGGAGTACATCGGTTTCGATATTTTTTCAGACCCTGATGGATTTTAGAAACTCCTTTCTTAGCGTCTGCCCACCACCTAGTGGCAGCTGCAGGTTTGCCACACATGCAAGTTGCAGGTGATGACACTGGCTTCCTCGTCGCTGCATGTCCACTTATCGCCTCTGTTCTTGCTGCTTCAGGCAAGTTTGTCATGATACAAGACATCGAGTCGCCTCGCGTACCATTCTGCTGCATAGACTCTGCCTCTAAAGCCACCAAAGTGTTCGTGGACCACTTGGTGTTGCTTTGCCTGTGCCGCCAGTGCGCGAGAGGCCTAGCTCCTTCGGACCAACACATCTGTGTATGACACGTCGGCCTCGACGCAGCTGCCACCTTACCACCCACTTCTCCATGCATGCTTGCCGTGATGCAAGAGATTCGACACGATCGACCTGGGCACTAGCACACCGCAGTGAACATGCATCGTCTATGCAGCACACAAATAAATGCTGGCAGCTGCCATCTCCCTACGTTGGCATGGCAGTGTGTGCATGACGCATCAGTTTCATGTGAACCTGCTGGGATATAAAAGACCATATTATCCATCGTTCTGTATAGGCGTAAGCAGTACTGAACTTTCCTTTGATGTCACTGATCCCCACGCACTAAATGCCACTTTCTCTCCAGTGTGCAGCGACATGCTGTGAACCCCGTACGAAATTTGGGTGTAACGAGACAAAATGCTTCATCATCGACTCGAGGAGACAATTCACATAGCAGTATCAAAATATTTATTCTTGCATGCGACTGGATACTGTGTATGGCAGTAGTCATGGCTGTTTACGTTAATATGTACAGCTGGTAGTAAAATAAGTTTCTCATCCAAATGCTAGCTTTTTGAATTTAGTTAATACGCAGATTAATTACCTTGATTCACCTGTATTCTGACGTTCACCAAAACTACTATTATCATACTGCATAAGCTCTTTTTACATAAAAAAGCCTATTTTAAAAAATTAGTGGCGGGCTTCCCGCAATACCTTGTATATAGACTCAGTCTGGCAGCCCCCCACTTTCCAGCATCCAAAAGGTATTTAAATTCGCAGCAGGTTAGTGTTAGAACGGGTGGCTTTTTTTTATATGGCTTCGATGCCTATGAATACATGACAAGATATACAATTAAAATGCGAACTGCGTAGCCTGCTGTGTCCATCAATTTATGCCAACTGGAAACATCTCTAGCTGATCATAATGAGCAACAGTAATGATTAAACGGTGGGGGAAAATGTTCACAACCTAACCTCATGTTCCAAGCTGTCACCTGTAGCAACATCGCTGCTTCCAGATAATTAAACGTATTTGTGCAGATGTGTTATTCTACGCTCTCATGCAGAAGTCCAATATTATGCACAGGGCGACAAGGCGCATACTAGAACACCCTGCAGGGAAGTGGTATACAAAGAATTCTGTTCATCTGTGCTCCGTGAGCACTGCATGCATGCGTCTGAAAAGCTGCGTCCAGTGGACGCGCTGTGCATCTACCTTTTTTGTTCTCTGGATGGAGAGTCTGCTGGTCAACGTGGTTACGCGATGCAGGTATTCCACACAGACTGGCAAGTCTTCATTCCCGGTGCACCAAGAGACACAGCCAGGAAGCCTGCAGTGGTAATTACAGACCGCAATTTTTCCCAGTACTGACGAGCGAAGTGTCCGGGAACCAATTTTGGCATGCTAAGTAGAAAGTGTCAATTAGGACTGAGGATGTGACAAGCCTCGCTGACAGCAGCTAAAACCTAACTCACATAACTAGACACGTTAAATGATTGCTATACATTACGTTCACCCCAAGCTTAGCTTTAGTGCATTCTCTATTCCCTAAAGCATAAATTGTTTCGTTTCGTTAAGCCGACAATAGTAACCGAAAAATGATAAAATCGTAGCTTCATTGTGCAGGCCTTCCAAACCTACAGAACTGTCTTCTGCCCCCCCCCCCCTCCCCCCCCGCCCCGGTCCCTGTGGCGTTTTGCAGCTAAGCCCACAGTCGCGTGGAGTCAAAATGAAAAAACACCGTGTGTTTTGCGATGGCAGTGCAAGTTAAAGGACCCTAATTGGTCGAAATAAATTCCTAGTCGTTCACTACAGCATCTCTAAAAGGCCAGCAGCTGCAGTACATTACATCCCACATAACACTACATGCACTGTCATTCTGCACACCAAAAACCTATACTATTAGGATATTCACTGCGTGCATGTTTAGCGGTATGCTCATTATTTCCCAGTAAAGTTAACACATACATCATATGAGGAAAAAGCCACAGCTCATTCTAGAATAACTTGTAGTTACATTTACACCCCAATGGTAACTGTATTGCGACTTTATGGCACTTTTACAGCAGTATGCAAACAATCAAAATGCTGAATGAGTGCACACGCCTGCTTTTGGCTGAGTCATGAACATTGCTGCCATCCACGGTCATACCCCAGCTTAGTGTTCAACCTGCCTTTTAATGTTGCTCTTGATGTTGAATATTACAATCTGAATATTGCATTGCATATTTTTGGGCAGCTGGCTGTGTCAACAGTACCGTCTGCTGAAGCAGTGAAGGCAAGAAAAATACTACAGTATTTTGTTTTTGGTCTTGGATACTGTTTGATCTTAATGGTGTGTTTTGGTGTGGCTGGCCATGCCAGGAATGCTTTCTCATACAGCAGTAAAGATGGGCAAATACATATACTAAAAAGTTTGAGTTCTTGACCCTGAATGCAAAATTCACTATCAAAACGTGTTCATAATGATGACCACACTAACAATGTCTTTTGAATCACAGCTCGAAGAGCCATTCATAAAGGTGGCAGAAACAGAGAGGGTGCCTATAGTAGCATGGCAGGGGAGGATTTCCTATGCAAAGCATGAAAGCCTTAAAAAAAAATGTCCAAGAAATCATAACGAAAACAGCGCAAACTTCACGAAGGATGCAGAAAGGGGAGAGGAGAGACAGGCAAGAAATACATGTTTCAAATGGGACTGCCCCTTTTAAGAATGACCCATAAATCCACCCTTGTAGCCTACAACACACCATGTTTCACATCCACATATCTAGTTCGGTGCATACTAATTAATACACATGACTGTACCTTTTCGGACTATTACTAGAAGGGTAGGAGTACCTATAGCGGCTGCAGTATAGGTTTCAGTGTTGTTCATTATTTCAATGCTGTTTGTCATGTTTAACGTGCAGAGCTGCTGTTTAACATGTAGAGCTGCTGCTGTACACTACAATTTCCTGTACTTGGTGAAATACTAGCTTGCAGTGTCATTCACTTCACTTTATTCACCTTAAAGACCACCTTCAGGGGGTATTACATAACGTGTGGGATAATATATGCAGTAACAAGTACAAGTCATTCTCTTTGAATTATAAGTATATTTCATGAGAAATGGCATTAGGCAGGCAGAATTCTTTTACCCTAATTTCTTTGGGGTACTTGCCTGAATCGATAAAAAGAAAGTCGGATATGGGCATAGTCAGCGGTGACGATGAAACAAAACTAGCGATTGCACCGGTGGCGCCATCTCGTTTGTCGACCGTAGAGATTCGGCAAAGGAAGGGGGTGCTTTGCAGAGGATTTGAAGACGCTGCTTCAACTGCTTTATCAATGACCACAAGAAACAGTTTGGCCAAAACTCCCCTCAATCTTTCATGAAAAAGTGTCTTCAAACTTTCCGCAAAAGCAACCCTCACCATTCTCCTTTGACGATTCTCCATGGCTGACAAGCGAGATGGCACCACCGGTACAACCGCTGAGAAAACACCTAGTTTTGTTCCGTCGTGGCCACACACGATGCGAATATACAACTTTTTTTTTATCAATTCAGGCAAGTAGCCAAAGCAAATGTAGCATAAGACAATTCTTTTGACCTAATGCCATTTCTGTGCGAAATTTGAGCTCGAAGAACTCGCCACTGTAGCTGAGAAAAGCATTCTACGGAAGCGGCACGGATAAAATTCTAATAAAAGAATCTTTAGGAAGCATTTAATATTTAAGCGAAAGAGCACATCGATCGATGCAAAGCATGACGAGTTAATTTTTTTCACCGCCCACCAGTTATGCTCTGCCGCTGTGCCAGCTGTCATCAGTTTTCAAGGCGCATGGACAGGAATCCTCGGAACGAGTCGACAACTGTTCGATGTGCAGCTGTTGCTTTCATGTCATTTTTGATGCACAGTAAATGGCTCAATGGCAACGAAGCCTGGTGCTGTTGTCCAGATGAAACAGTCCAAAAAAATGTGTCATCAGCACAGCTGCCATAGTAATCATATATCCCAAATTGCCTTTAGGACAAAGGCCTACTGAGTGAAGGAGGTTAGAGACCTTTAAGCCGAATGCCTTTTAAAGGATTTTTGGTCAAAGACCTTTAGGGTAAACGCATTTGACAAAGGCCTGCACCCTAAATGCTTTCGACATAAAGGCCCTTACCTAAGCACCTTCAACCTAATGCCTGCAACCTAAACACGTGCACTGTAAAGATCATCAACCTAAAGGCCTCTAATCTAAATGCATGCACTATGAAGGTCTTCAACCTAAATACCTGTCTTCAGAGACCTCTGAGACATCAAAACTACTTACTAACAAATATGGTTAACTAGCAGCCCACGATGAGAGAGAATGCTTTTGAATTCACAGCATGTAGTCTTAAGTGGCCTCATTAATTTGCACTTTAAATTCTAGTTATTAAAGTGATGCTTTGTTAAAATCTACCTGTGGCTTCCAGTGACTGCACTGGTGTAAATTCATTCATTCTGGCACTGAACCCATTACTGCAGAAAGCTCGAAAACTGGAAGCTGTATCAATGTGTCTAGCACTGAAGAATACTCAAAGCATAAAGGCTCGAAAGAAAAAATCAGCCCCTTCTCACCATCGAATGCCCTCCAGCAGCTGGTAGTCTCTGCGTCGATCAGCCGCTGTCCCGATGCCGAGGCAGGAATGCCCAGTCTTGCGAAGGGGACCTCCAAGGTAGTTTCTGATGGGTGATTTAAGAATGTGCATTAACATCACCGAAAATGCTACACATGACTATTTTCATGCTGCAGAAATCCAAGTAAAAAATGGAGTTCCTACCATTTACGAAGGCAAAGCTGTCGGCGCGGCCGCCACGTCTGAGCACGTTACGGCACGCCGGGACGGCGGCCTGAAGACATACTATACTGCCAGTGGCAGTATTTGTGGCGAGCACAACCCAGAAAATTCGCCGAGTGCTCCGGCGAGACAGCGAAAACAGCAGCAGCCGGGTCGAGCCGACGGCGCGGAGGCGGCCGGTTGCATCCCTTCCTGACGGGGAGGCCGACCCCCTCGCTCTCGGCGTCGCCATCGCTACCCGGTTGGGGGGGGGGGGAGGGAACGCCAGTCCGTTGGCCGCCATCTTGACGCCGGGCGGGGAAAGAGACCGCCATCTTGAACTGAAACAGGACAGAAAAGACCGCCATCTTGCAATGAAGCCGGGCAGGGAAGGAGACCGCCATCTTGAACTGGAACAGGAAAGGAAAGACCGCCATTTTGAAATTCTCGCAGAGGACGAGACCCTCTTGTGCCTGACGACGCTGTGAAACGGCGTCTACTTCTAGAACGCATAGCTGCTGCATTATTTTATCGGTGTGTTCCTCTTCCTGAGCAATCTCCATTGCCTTCTTGATCGTAACATTCTCGACGAGTTAAATGAACCGGCGACGAAATTATGTGACTGCAAGCTGCAAAGGATTTGATCTTGCACCATGATGTCGGTAGCGGCCAAACTTGAACGATTTGGAGAGCCGTTGGACATCGCGAATGTATTCGGCAGTTCGCTCAGCAGGTCTCTGCACACTGCGTTTGAAATGAACGCGGCTGAAATATTCGCTTTGTTCTTCTTGAAAGTGCATGTCTAGTATTTGAAGGGCCGCTTTGTATACGTCCGGTGCCTCAGAGTCACCTGTCCCTATGTCGATTCTATCCTGCGTCTCTTCCTCGATGAAGCTCTAGCAGACATTGATGCCTTCTTCCCACAGCGCGTTGAGCAGAAGCGCTTTCTTGTGGTCCGGCGTTGCGGTCTTGGCGGCGGCGTCGTAGGGCCTGGAAAACACGTCGCCATTTGAGACAAGGAATAGCCGGGGCATGACCAGAAGGGTGCCGGAGGTATTGCCAAGTTCATCTTGCAGAAGGAGCAAGCGGAACGAGGGGGTCAGGACAGCCGTGCAGAAGGCGCCGCAGTAGCGTCGATAGGTCACGCAGACGACGTTGAATTCACGTCAAAAAACAGCCAAGTGCAAAAATGCTGCGTGAAAGTAGGTCAGCAGAAGTAGTAGATGTAGCAGAGAAGTAAGTAAAATTTTCTCACTCACGTATAGGCATGATGCATGTGGATGGATCCTCGTCGCCAAAATGTGTCGGGCGCGGCCGCCATGCCGGAACACGTTAGGGCACGCCGGGACGGCAGCCTGTATAAAGACATCGACGCTAACGCTGAACGACGTTGAGAGAGTCACCGTTTATTCAGAGCGCGGCGCGTTAAATAGACTGAGCGACGCCAATACAGCGCCCCCATGGGGTGAGCAATCTGTGGTCCCGAAAGCGAAACCAAGTTAAAACACTAATAGCTTTTGGATCGAGAAACGGGCGTCGAGTTAGATGAACAGCAAATTTTAAAGCGGAAGGCTTTAATGCCTGATCGTTGTAAGCAAGAGTTGTTGACAGAAATATCACGCTTTTCAATTGGTCGAAGTGGTCGTGACGTCACAATGCGCGAATTTCGAATGCGGCCAATTGTACTTTGGTTAGTAACCATGCAACCAATTACAGGGATGGTGTAGTGATGTTCCAAGTAAAATAAATCAATAAATAAAAGCGAGTAGGAAATTGGTCGAGTTGGGGAATCGACCCAGGCACTCTGGAGTGAGAGATGAGCATGCTAACCTATCCGCTGTGGCAGCTCGATGGTTTGGAATGAACAAAAAAGGCGCGTCTAGTGAATACTGTGTTTTCGATCACTCCCATCTTTCTCCCTTCCCTGGCAGAAAAATTAAAAAGAAAGAAAACAGAACAACAAGAAATTGAAAAGGAAAAATTAAAGGAATAAAAACTAAGAAAAATAAAAATGTTGAAAAATAAATAAATATTTATAAAGCACAAAATTAAAGAAATGAATGCAAACCAGTGCGCAAGGAAAGGCTCTCGCCTTGCAGCACTTCAGAGAGCCAAAGTGCTCTCTGAATTTTTTGTCTCGTGCTTCAAAGTTTTGCTATAGGTGCCAAAGTTCAGCCACAGCTTTTCGCCTCTCCTTCCCCGCTGTGCTTTCCAAGCCTTCGACAGGCAAATAAATGTGGCCACGGTGTCCTGACTTTGCACGCACAGCATTGATGCCGCCTGACTGGCGACCTCAATACCACGCGTCCAAAGAACGATATGTTAAACAGCAGCACACACACTATATTATTCAAGTTCACTATAACACATATGCACGTCACTAAACTGGTTGCGTTCTAGTTATCTGTCCCTGCCAGTCTAGCTGGGGTGAAATTTCCGACCTACATCTTGACACCTACACGCAAGCTGCAGCGTTCGCCAGCGGCGTTCGCAGGCCCCGAGGCACCGCTTGCGACGCAGCGCACTCACCGAAGCTAGGGCTGGTCGAATGCAGCCATGGAACGAACACGTGGAAACAGAGCCGAGCGGCGACCTTCACGGCAGCTGGTTGTCGTCCCCAAGGAACGAGCGGAGACCCTTCCAGAGCGTAGCTGTTGGCTGGCCGACAGATCCAATGTGCCACAGCGACGCAGTTACGTCCACGTCACTGTTCGATCAGCGCCTTTCTACACTGCTGCGCTGTTTGCACGTGGTGCGCTTCTTCGCAGTCGCCTTTTCTTTCTGCTTTTAGTTGTGGACTTACCCGAATCCGAATCCAGTGCGCCTGCTTCTCGATATTCACTATTCTAGTTGACTATAATATTCACATTTGGCTGGTGGCGCCAAGTTGCCTCACTGATCACCGTCAGTGAGACCAGCGCCTCCTTGATTTTTTACAATTCCAGCCGCATCACCCGCTTCGTAATGTGAGCCGTCGGTACGCCTCATTTCAGTTAGTTGCCGCGCTGCGGCGCTCCCCACTGCTTGCGTCATGCTTGCGAATTAGATACAAGCCATCGGGTCGCCCCGCGCAGCACTCTGCTGCACAGACTCTGCTTCTGAAGCCACCAACGTGTTCGCGGACCACTTGATGTTGCTTTGCCTGTGCCGCCAGTGCGCGAGAGGCCTAGATCCCTCGGGCCAACACAGCGGTGTGTTCGGCCTCGACGCAGCTGCCACCTTACCGCCTACTTCTCTATGCATGCTTGCTGTGATACAAGAGGTTCGACACGATCGACCTGGAGCACACCGCATTGAACATGCATCATCTGCGCAGCACACAAATGCTCCCAGCTGCCGTCTACCCATGTCGACATGGCAGTGTGTGTAAGACGCATCGGTTTCACGTGAACCTGCTGGGATATAAACGACAGTATTAATCATCGTTCTGTATAGGGGTAAGCCGTACTGAACTTTCCTTGCACTAAATGCCCATCCCCATGCACTAAATCCCCATGCACTAAAAGCCCCTCCCTCTCCAGTGTGCAGCGACATGCTATGAAGCCTGTAAAGAATTTGGGTGCAACGAGACGAAATGCTTCATCATCGACTCGAGGAGCCAATTCACATAGCAGTATCAAAAAATTTATTCTTGCATGCGAGTGGAAAATGTGCATGGCAGTACAGTCGTGGCTGTTTACAGTAATATGTACTTACAGCTGGTAGTACCAACATTCTTGACGGTATTGGTGAGAGCCACCAAAACAAGGATAAGGGACGAACACACAGGACGAAGCGCTTCGTCCTGTGTGTTCGTCGTTCTTCCGCACTATGATAGCGCTCACCAATACCTTCAAAAATGTATTTCCAACTAGCCCCCGTAGCAGATCTTTTGTGTTTAATTTCCAGTATAAAGAGTTTTTGATCCAAACGCTAGCTTTCTGAATTTAGTGAATACGCAAATTAGTTACCTTGATTCACCTGTTCTCTGACGTTCACCAAAACTGCTATTATCTCTATTTGATTTATAACAAATCGTTGGCAACAGGCAATTTACCGGATGACTGGAAAATTGCTCATGTGGTTCCTGTTCACAAGGGTGGTCCCAAAAAAGAAGTTGGTAATTATAGACCTATATCACTAACATCAATAGCATGTAAGATTCTTGAACATATCCTATATACAGAGGTAATGAGACACATAGCTCAAAACAAATTGTTAATTGAAGAACAGCATGGGTTTCGCAAGGGGTTGTCTTGCACGACCCAGTTGGTCGAGTTTTATCACGACTTAGCATCAGGTGTTGTTGCGGGGGGACAAATTGACTGTGCTTTTTTAGATTTTCACAAGGCTTTTGATACAGTGTCACACTCACTCCTTGTTAACAAGCTTCATTTATTAAATATTCACTCTTCTGTACTTAAATGGATTCAAGATTATTTGTTTCAGCGGCGACAATGTGTTGTTTTAAATGGGAAACGTTCAGGCTACGTAAATGTTACATCGGGCGTTCCGCAAGGCTCGGTTTTGGGACCACTCTTGTTCTTGGTTTATGTAAACGACATTTCTGATGGAATTTCATCTTCTGTGCGGTTATTTGCTGATGACTGCGTTGTGTACAGAAAAATTGTTACTGACAACGATGTTTCATGCTTACAAACAGACCTAACAAGAATTGAATCATGGTGTTCCACTTGGAAAATGAATTTAAATGTCAAAAAGTGCATTCATGTTTGTTTTACTAGAAAGAAAAAACCTACTGATTCTCGATACATGATTAACAACGAACTAATACGTAAAGAGGCAGTGAATAAGTATTTAGGCATAACGCTGGCATCTGATTGTTCCTGGAACGCGCACATTGATGACTTGGTGCGCAGGGCAAGTAGAGCACTGAATTTTATACAACGCAATTTGCGATGTTCGCATGTCAATTTAAAAAACACAGCTTATCTGAGCTGCGTCAGACCTATTTTGGAGTATGGCTGTGCGGTTTGGGACCCTTCGAACAAGACGCTCACTGAGCACATTGAACGAATCCAAAACCGTGCAGCCAGGTTTGTCTTAGGACGATTCCGAAGGCGGGATAGCGTAAGTGCCATGAAGAATGAGCTCAACTGGGAACTACTTGCCTCTCGCCGAAGGAAACTAAGACTTAAACTCTTATACACAATATTTCATAATAAAACCGGTATCAATAAAGAAACCTATCTGAAAGAGCCTCACTATGTTTCCAGGCGCACAGACCATAGTCTCAAAATCCGTGAGTATCACTCAAGGACTGGCACTTACGCAAACTCCTTTTTTGTTAAAACAATTGGCGAATGGAATCGACTCAGTGAAATGCAGGTGTGCTGTACCCACGAGGATGTATTTTTTTCAATGCTGTAACCCCCCTGCTGTAACGCCTATGGGCGCTGCGGGGTAACCTCTGAATAAAGAATAAAAAATTATCATACTGCATAAGCTTTTTTTACATAAAAAAGCCTATTTAAAAAAATTAGTGGCGGGCTTCCCCGCAATACCTTGTATATAGATATCTTCAGCCGGGCACTGAAGATAGCGGGTAAGACCCATTAATGAATGTGGGCGATTTCAATGCTCCCAGCCAATTATGGGGCTACAAGAAGGGGGAGGCGCGAGGTAGAAAGCTAGCGCAGCTCACCTCTACGCTATGCATCACCCTCCGGACCAACCCAGCGCACCCCACAAGAATTGGAAACTCTGTGACTCGGGACACGTGTCCTGATCTCACACTTTCCAAACACATCCAACACGTGGAATGGAACACAGAAGACACACTAGACACCACTGCATCATTAACTCACTAATTCACACGCGGCCCCTCAAAAGCCGCTCAAACAAGCTCGACTTCCAGATTGGCAGGCCTTCAGAAAGTCCCTGCCCTCAGCCAGCCTGATTAAAGATGGATACGAGCGGTGGGCCCAAATACTGATGACAACACTCAAGAAACACGAAACGCAGATACAGACCAACTAGGACTGTCCGGCGGTGGACAACCATCTACTCCACATCTGGGAAGCCCGCCGCAGTCACACCAAACGTTGGAAAAGACAGAAACATAACAGAACACTCAAGAACAGGGCCAGGTTAAGAAAAATAGTGGCCCTGGGCTAATGCGCACGACACGCCCCCTCTCCCTTTACCTCCACTGGCCCCCCCTGCACCCTGCTACACTACTGGATTATATCCCATGTTTCATTCTAATTCCACCTAATTAAAAAGAGCGAAGTGCAATCGATAAAGGATTCATGCAATAGTAACGCAGTAGCATTAGTTTTAGAGCGCACAAAACACAACGCGACTCTTGGAACGCGCGACACGTGTCCGTCTGTGGCCGAAAATATCAGTCCTGGATAAGTGGTGAGCGTGCTCGGCGCTGAGCCGAGTACCCGGGCTCAAACCCAGCCGTGCGGCGGCCATGCTTTGATGGAGGCGAAATGCAAAAAGGGGCCCTTGTGCTGCTCGATTTCAGAGCACGTTAAAGATACCCAGGTGGCCTAAATTATTCCTGAGCGCTCCGCAACGGCACCACTTTTTTTTGGCTGCTGCGGTGGCTCAGTGGTTATGGTGCTCGGCTGCTGACCCCAAAGACGCGGGTTCGATCCGAGCCGCGGCGGTCGAATTTCGATGGAGGTGAAATTCTAGAAGCCCATGTGCTGTGCGATGTCATTGCACGTTAAAGAACCCCAGGTGGTCGAAATGTCCGGAGACCTTCATTGAGGCGTCTCTCATAGCCCGAGTTGCTTTGGGACGTTAAACCCCCTTAAACCAATAAACCAACGGCACCTCTTTCTCTCCTTTCATTCACGCCATCCTCCCTCCCCTCAAGACAGGTTGAGGTGTCCACCTAGAAATCAGGCAGTTACTGTGCCTTTTATTTCTTCAAAAATTAAATTTCACCTGGCTCTACAAAACCAGTCCCAAAAAAAAAGAACGAACAAAAGAAATTGCCCCGGCCACGGCGGTCACATTTCGCTGCAGGCGAAATGCTAGAGGCCCGTGCACGATGCAATATCAATGCACTTCGAAGAACTCGAGGGGGTCGAAATTATCCAAAGCCTTCCACGACGGCGGGCGTCCCGTACAGCCGCACTTGATATGGGACGTTAAAGCCCATAAACCTAAACATAAACCCATTAACGAGTGTTTCGCTTCCCTAGTGGCCGCCAGAGCACAAAGTGAAACTGTGGGACTTCCAAGAAGCTAGCACAGCCTGATTTGTTTTTCAAATTGGTAAAGTTAAAGAAGAAAAGCCGGAGTTGTGTAAAATAATTCTGACGACCAAATGTCATATCTGTGCGAAATTCGAACTCGAAGTGTAGCTGAGAGAAGCATTCTACTCGCATTCTTCGCCGAATACAGTTTAATCTCCTACGTACACCAGGCAAACTTTATCTGTACCGGCACACTTCCACACCTCAGCGCCCAAACTGTCCATACACATATGCAGCCATAGAACACTGCCTTACACAATGCCACGTAGCCTTCCAGTCCCCCGCCTATCCTTTCCCGCCACCCACACAGTGGCCCATCTGGCTTGCCTCCTGGGACCTGAACCTGCAACGCGCCCTCGTCACCTTGGCCCAGGACCTATTTAATTAAACGTCTAACATAAAGGCTGTTAATAAAAAGTGCCACATCACACCACCACTGTGCGCGTTTATTTTCTCAACAGTCTGTATATGATACTTGCACAAGTACGCGTCGCTTCAAATACCGCTGCGCATTTTAGTTTCGTTTTTGCCTACCCTGCTGTAATCATACTTGTGACACTAAATCGTTGCATTTCCTTATATTTGTAAGCCATGCAGAGGGTGCAAAGCAAGTATCTTTTACATCTAGCACCGCATTGCATATTAGCGGATATATGTGTTGTTTTAAAAATTAATTAGTAGATTTTTAGCGGGTTATGAAGCAGTTCCAGCAGAATTCTTGGCGGCGAGGCGGAAGTCCAGCCTGTTATGCCGACGCCAGGATTCTCAAACACACTACACCTTCAGACGCCACTGGACGGGGAGGATTGACAGAAAACCACGAAAACGTTTCCTCAATCCGTAAGCAAACGCATACGTCGCTTCGTAAGAAAGGGGGCCCCTTGGGGTGGCGGGGGATTCCTGCTTTTGCAGCTCGACAAGCTCCCTCAAACTGATTAGGCTAAACGAAGTTACATGAGGTCGGGGCCCCATCTCATCGTTCTGCTTTTCTCGCTTCATACGTGTCGCTCAAAGTTGCATTGCCCGTGGTTCCATATAGTAAGCAAGTTAGAATGAATGGGCCCGTTCTCGTGTTGTCGGAGGTGAGGCCCTGGGCTGCAGCCCCCTTAGACACCCCCCCCCCCTTAATCCAGCGCTGCTCAAGAAGCGCATCCTCGATCTCAATCACAAAGCAGCTCAGTATGCCTCACAGCTTGCTGACGCCAACTGATAGATCACTGTAACACGGCTGCCAGACAGAACACTTCTAGGCTTTCCCGCAACCTTATAGACCCCGCGGAGACCCGGGGCGAAACACAGCGCCACTTACAACGATCTCTTCGTAATTTCAAGGGCAGCACAACACAACTCGCACAGACACTCGGGGACAAGTATCTCTGCTGCAAACAGTAGCGCGTGGTTATGAGTATCTTTACGCAGGCAAAGATAATCCTGAGTTGTACCAACCATTACAACTCTTTGATCTCAAGGCAGCCCTGGCTAAAATGAGAAGAGGCACTACGCCTGGGTGGGACAAGGTCACAGTCAAGCTGCTGGCCAATCTCTTTGACTTGGCGTATGAGGCGCTTCTGGAATACATGAACACTATATGGAAGGGCGAAACCCCGCTCCCCCTTGACTTGAAAACAGCTCTAGTAACTTTCATACCCAAGGCGGGAAAGGAAACGAACACAGACAACTTGAGGCCTATCTCGCTCACCTCATGTGTGGGCAAGCTGATGGAGACCATGGTGCGGGATAGGCTCTCCGAATACTTGGAGCAACGAAACACATTTCCAACATTATGTTCGGCTTTCGCCCACATAAGTCGGCACAGGACATATTGCTACAACTCAACAGAGACATAATACAGCCAGTTGAACACCCACATAATGACAAGGTCGTCCTGGCGTTTGACTTAAAAGGAGCCTTCGACAACATCAAACACAGCGTCATTCTGACACACCCCAATGAGATCCACTATGGCCGAAACACTTTCAACTATACAAAAGACTTTCTCACCGATCGAGCCGCACTAATCAGAATCCAAGAGGCAGAATATGGTGCGTATCAAATGGGTACGCGGGGGACACCACAAGGTGCGGTGCTATCCACCCTCCTACTCTTTAATTTGGCGATGCTCCATCGCTCGGACCAGTTGAAGGGTATCGAAGACATACGGGATGCGCTGCATGCCGATGATATCACGACATGGACCACAGAGGGAAACTTATGGCAGATGGAGGAATGCCTGCAAACAGCCGCTGACGTAGTGGATCGCTACGCAGGGCACTGGGGTCTCCAGTGCGCACCCAACAAGTCTGAAATTGTGCACCTATAGGGACTCCTAAGGACATTACCCAAATACATCTCTCCATAACAATTGGCCCCATACATGAGGCCAGAGAGATTCGAATACTCGGACTATTTATTCATAACCAAAGAAGAGTAGACACAACATTGCACAATCTCCGCAAAATTGGAGACCAGGTGGGCGGTATGGCCTCCGCGTCTCCAATAAGATAAGAGGTTTGCGAAGCAGGGATGCCGTGCGGGTGGCCCGTGCTTTCGTAATCAGCTGAACTCTCTATTCGGTCCCTTATCTACACTTGCGGAAGCACGACGAAGACAAAGTTGAGGTAATCTTGCACAAATTGATGAAAAGGGCACTTGACCTTCCGGTCGCCACCTCCAATGCGAGACTTGCATTGGGAGTGATGAACACCTTTCGGGAGCTCAAGGAAGCCGATCTCACCAATCAATACACTAGGCTAGACCAAACGAAGTCGTGTCGGCACATGCTAGCCCGGCTTCACATCCAACACGATTTTCACATTCAGGAGCGGGTGCGAGCGCCCAAACTGTCGTCAAAGTTCGACCCCTCCCCACTAAGATGGATAAGGAAGATCATAGTGGTCATCGCCAGCGGGCGGAAGCCTTAGCGCGCCACTGTGGCAACAAGCATGGTGTCTATTACTTAGATGTAGCCGAGCCGAACCACGGGGGGCGGTACACGGCCGCGGTCATACATAAAGAAATACAGGTGTATGGGCTCTCCTATCGAGCCCCAGGCACAACTCAAGCCGAAGAGGTTGCCATCGCACTGGCTGCTTCTGATTCAAAATCCAAACACACCATAACAGACTCGCGTTCGGCGTGTCGCAATTATGGGGCTGGCTGGATAACTGCACTAGCTGATCTGATACTAAGGAACTGCAGCCGAGGTACCGATCCTACTCCCCGCTGCATAGTTTGGACTCCGGGCCATAAGGGCCTAGCAGGAAACGAAGCTTCAGACACGGCGGCCCGAGCACTCATTCACCGGGCATTCCCTTTCACTCCTGGGCACCTGGAACCTGAAGGCGGCTGCTTACACTCCTTCAGATATCACATCCTATTATAAAGATAGGCATCACCTGGGGAAAGCAAACGAACGCGTTCCGCCTTTTTCACGACGCGACTGCGCATGCGCCCATCCCCTGGCGGGTGGCAGGGGCGCCCAACCCTGCATACGGCTACAATGTCCACTATGTAAAGGGAAACAAAGTCGACTTTTTCCGCTCTCTGAACGCTTCCCGGGACGGCCTTCGGCGCGAAGCGTGGATAAAAGCAGTTCGGCGGCTCGACTATCGTGGCAGCTTTTGAGCACCGTCAAGAACGTCAAGACTGAGCGGGAATCACTTTGTGACAGGTACGAACGAGGTACCGCGGTTAAATGCGTGTGCAGTCTATCACGAAATCTTTTATTCGTGGGCAGGAGGGCCTCGGCACCGCGGCACCCACATTTCAGGTCGCTGATCTCAAGATCGCGGTTTCGATGCACACCACGACAGCCGCATTTCAGTGGAGGCGAAATACAAAAACCAGTGTGCTACACTGGTTTTTGTACATACAAAAACACAGTATACACAGCACACATACACAGTGTGCTGTGTATGTCAGTGCACGTGAAATAAGTCCAAGTCGCATATATCAATACGGAGCCCTCCACTGAAGCGTTCCGCAGAGCCCATGTGTCAGACGTTCAAATCCACGTATAATACCATGGCGTGCGCTCATCGCAGGCAACTGTTTTTCAAGAAACAAGCAAAGGTGCACTGCGGCGGTAGCCTCACACGCTCCCAGTTCGTCACCAAAAATGGGTTTAGGTTTGTATCCCGGTAGGGCAAAAAGTGAATCGGTATATTTAAGTTCTCCTAAAGTTTTGCAGCACGCACATCACTACGAATCCTTACGGGCGGGCGGATGGTGGAATGGAAGAAAAAATAGAGGACACTCGAGGCAGAAATGTGGCCATTTCATCTGTTCCTAGATTAAAACACTGCAAACTGGAATCGCACACCAGCAAGCCCATACGAGTTTCCACATTCAATATCGCGACTGTATGCAGATCAGCCTCCATGCAACTAAGCTGCTGCACGTTTTGATAAAGCTAAACAGCACTACCACCAATAAATAGGAAATGATCGGGGATATTTCATCGAACATTGCGTTCCGAATGTAGCCTTCATCTTTGAAGCGGCGGCCCTTGCTTAGCTGGTGATCGCATCGCATGCCGGATGATCGGAGATACTGAAGAATTTGCTCTTCGGTGGGCACAGCAGCCTGCCCCGGACTTCGCACCAGCCATCAGTCAGCCGTAGAAATTCTCCAGATACCAGGTGCTGCTCAGGACACGCCATCGTCGACAGATTCCAACAAAACGTGCTCCGCAGCGGCACTCCGTCCGGCTGGGTTGGGCGCGCAATACCCTTCCAGTGAGCTTGCAGCGTTGTACGCGAGGTGGCAGCACAGGAAAATGAAAAAGGCACAATGCTGTGCCCGGCAGTAAAACCACTTCGGTCCCGCGTTCACTGGCAGGTGCAAACACTGTGGCGAGGTGGCTGACACCTACAACATGGTTTGGGCTTGCCAGCGCAACTCAGCTCTCTCCTCCCACCCAACCCTACCAGACAGCAATGGGAGGCGGCCCTGCTTGGCTGCTCGGACCTTCAGGCCCAAAAGGCTTTGGCCAAGAGGGCTAAGCTGGCGGCTTCGAATATTGGAGTCCCGGAATAAGGACTCCACCCATTGCGGGGCTCTTTTAAGAGCCTCACCTCTTTTTAAATAAAGACTTTTCAACACCGCGTATCACTTGAGGATCCCGGCTGGCATACTTGAGGCGCTGCTTGAGATGTTTGCGCCGCTGATTGCTATTTCTTGCCAGATGAATAACGCGCTGTATGCTGTTACCTTCGTTCGTTTCGTGGCACCATGGTTAACGAAAATTGTTCTGGCCGGCTAAATGGCGTGGTCCGCGAGCTGCCGAGGTGTGCTCGCAGCAGCTCTGAAATGGCACCGGTTATGTGCAGGACGGCTGCTGCTTTCAGTTTTGTGTGACATCTGGGAGATTTGAAGCTCATTTATGTGGAGCTGAGGAACTTCGCTGCACAGGCTGTAGAAAAGAAGGAGACACTTGCGTGCATTTATTTACATATATTTACACTTATATACAAGAATAGTGTGTATACGATACTTTGCATGTATCTGCGGCTATATACACTACAACTCTGTGTTTGCAGCCATTTAACTTTATAAAAATTGTTTCTATTTACTTGCATTTACATGTAAATTTACAGTCCTAAGATATTTGCATTGTAGCGCCACTTTTGCACGCGCGAGGAGAACGAAGCATCTCGTGTGCGAGCTGAACACACCAACAAAGCAAACAAAACTCACCTAACGCTCGAGTGGAGACGCCAGTTCGTACGCCCTGATGTGTTTGATCGCCCTCTCCTGCGGCGGCGAGTGACAACGCCGGGAGAAGAGACGCTGACGAAGCGCCGAAAAATCGCTGCCTTGTGGTTCGGCCGTTAGGGTGACTGACCCTGAACACGTGCTGAAGCGAACTTGATTTCGGTTTTATCTTGCCTGGTTTCCTTCACACTCATTTTTTTAGTTTTTCATCATTTTATTAGTGCCTGGTTTTGCACGGCGCAGCTGCTGCGCCGTGCATTTGCAAATGGAGCTCACTTTTCGTTCCTACCAGAATCGTAGCTGCAGGCTGCCACGGAAGGAGAAAAATCCTCGCCTAGTTGTAAAGATGACAGCTTATCCTGCAAAAAGTAGAGTTATGACTTGAAAGCTATTGCTACCTGGTAGTTTCAAAAAATGCTCTCTCGGGAAGGCTTACCATGCATTCTTTATATCATTCTCCCATTCCGCTTACTGAACATGAGTGAATCGCTAGCCAAAATAGCATAACTTATTATCGACTACATTTGCCACCTTATTTCATATTTCCGCCAAGCGGTTTCAGCCTCTCCCGGAACTTTTCAGCATTGTAGCTAAAATACCAACATGATTCGAACAAGCCGCGAAAGCATTTCGTCGCAATGCCAACACCACTGCACCGCACTCTCTGTGGCTCATTTTAAAACCAGCGCCTGCACCGGTTTCACGATGAGCAACGACACGGTGGGCGCATTTGTTTTTCCAGTCCCGGACTACTTGCTGACAGGTCTCGGCTTCCGCTCCGACAGGAAACAGCGTCATGGTCACATGACCTACATACCAGAGGCTGCTTGCGGACTCACCGCCAGAGTCGGGCTTCTCGAAGTACCAGTATAGTGCCTAGAATACTGACTAGTGTGGCAAGGGCGGGCTTGGCGAGGGTTCCGATGTTTATGATTTCCGGCGGCTCCCGCTTGGTGCGCTGTTGTTCGGGTGGGTGCATCTGCGTTCAATACGCGCGCGGAGCAGCGCGAAGCAAACTATTCTTTTTTGTATTTGAAGCGTTCTTGAAAAAAATGTTCCGTTATATAAGAACTATGCGAGCTCGCTGACAGTGCGCACATTTTGCAATACCAGATATAGATTAATTTGTTGACGTATTCTTGCAGTTTGCCTTCGCCCGCAAAAAACTCGATACTGACCATGCAACCGATTCTTTTTTATTCACTAAGCTCTCGAGGGCAAAATTATTTTAGAAAGTCCAAAGCCCCTTACCACATAGCCTTCATTCGACCATACTTGAAGTGGAAATAAAGATTCACAATAAGGTTCAGCAATAAACTGCCACACTAAAGGAACGTGCGAGATGTTCCTTGCACTGGAAATCGAAACGCTGAAATAGAGAACTTTATGTAGTGAAATTTTATGCGCCTCACCTTTATATCGTCGCAGATATTTTTGCAAGCATTTTCGTTCAGGCAGAATCATAATGCTCTGCTTCCGAAGGTGCTCGTAGAGCTTTGGGCTCCGCATCCTCATTAGCAAACATTCCACAATCCAGACATCTTCATAAGGCATGCCTCTCAGAGACTTTCGTCTCGCGGCCAGGAAACAAGCTCTCGCAGCTAACTGCTGCTTCTTCGGGAGTGACTGTATTTTTGCCTCGAGTGCTTCTTCGCTCAGTGCATTGTTTTGCTCCATCATTTGAGTCATATGCTGCTGAGCATTAGCCACGCTTTTCTTTGTCTTTCTCAAAGGACGAGAAAAATTCTTGAATTCTTTTGGTCACTGCAAGGATCTTTCGTCTTTTTTCTTCTGCACATGTTGTTCTACGAGAGCTTACGTAAATATCTGCAGTGCAAGCATGAATCTCTTCATCGGTGGTCAGCAAGAATTTCTCTGCAAAGCACATCCTTCTGTATGAAGTATGCTTGCCTGCAACAGGAATCATGCCTCCCGCCGCAGTGGCTCAGTGGTATACGGCGCACGGCTGCTGACCCGAAAGGCGCGGGTTCGATCCCGGCCGCGGCGGCTCATTTTCGATGAAGGCGAAATTATAGAGGTCCGTGTGCTGTGTGGTGTCAGTGCACGTTAAAGAACACCAGGTGGTCGAAATTTCTAGAGCCCTTCACTACGGCGCCCCTCATAGCCTTAGTTGCTCAGGGACGTTAAACCCCAATAGACCAAACCGAACCAGGAATCATGCCACATCCATTACAGAAGCCACGCAGAGGCATTTCTTTGATAATTGTCTCTGCCTCATGGCGGCCTGTAAGCACACACTTTTCCTTTTCTCTTCCTCGGAAGTAAATTGTGGCAATTACAGAACCGTGCTCACGCAAACGTTTTCCAAAAGTCGCCAGCTTCGGTCTCGCTACAGGCATAAGTTAAAGCGCCATTTGACGCAGAAGGCAATTTCATCCATGTCACCAGAATCAGAATTTCATCGAACGGGTGCCGAACATCACTTGGGCACGGACACTGCAGTATCGCTTCGCTATGACACACCGGTCCTGTAGCAATGTCTGTCTGCTCGGAATCGGAATGCTTCTGGAGTTCCTCTGATGCGCCTCCACGAGCGACGCAATGAGAGTCAACCCGCGTATCATCACCGTCGACTGCAGAGCACAACTCGGGATCCACCAGCTCGACATTTCGCTTCCGTTGTTTAGGTGCCGGTCCTTGGTCGCAAATGTTTCGCACCTTCCTTTTCACCGTCTTTTTAGGCACAAGACGAGGTGGATAATTTTCGAATGCTGTAGGGACAGCATCGGTCTTCAGGCGTGGCTTCACTCGGGCGAGTTTGTTCACGACGCCGTTTACCGTAATCTTAAATGATCTTTCGATGCATTCGTTCTCGAAATGTTATTCGCATACGACAGCCTTCAGTGTCAGCCTTCTGTTTGCCCTCCTGATCTTATTTTCCCATCCAGCAAGCCGCGCTGGGTCCACCGGTGCGGTGAACAAAGACACCTTTTCTTCGTTAGACCGATAACCGCTTCGACACAACGGAACAAAACACGTCCTCTATTTGCATTGCCGCTTAGCCTTTAACATTTCAGGATGTTTTTGCTCACGTTTAGCGTCTTCCAGCTTCACAATTAAAGAGATGATGCCTGCCAAACATTGATTTCACACGAGCAATCGCGCGAGGCTGCGGTATCGGCGCGACAGCAGACGACAGGAGTTCGGCGGCTTTCGCGCACCCACCCGATCGGCAGCGCCCCTTGCGGCCTCTCCGCGCAGTCATCGCGGCGGGGGCCTCGCCCTCCCGTACGAAACGCGCGCGCTGCGCACACTAGCCAGTCTGCAAGCAGACGACGCAAGCCATGGCCACCACGACGCCAGAGCAACGCCGTGCGCGCCATCATGATACTGAGTCGATGTGAAAACCGTACCGTCAGCTTAGCGTAGGTGCATTACAGAACTCAGCTTCGGGGGTATGGTTGCCGCTACTGCTCGCGGCGAAGTTCACACAAAGCAGCCAAACTCGTTGCGGATAGGCAGATTGACGAAAGCCTTCGCAAAAATGTTGACAACAAGCGCTTTAGCTGCTCCAGTATACGAGTGCTTCACCTGCGATGCTTTCAGGTAAGCGCGCAGACAGCATGGGAGCGCCTCTAGCGGCCGGAACTCGCAATTAAAAACACTCGTAACCGATAGGAAGACGATGAAGATGGCCTCTGGTGGTCGAAGACGATAAAGATAAGCTAGAAGTATCTCTGACGAGGTTGCGCTGCCGCATCCCTCCTCTAAATTTCTATCTGCACAGATCTGGTTTGGCGTTATCTCCCCTCTGTGCATTTTGCCGTGAGCCTGAATCTATCGATCATTTTTGGCTCCATTGTCGTCGTTTCACCTCTTTGAGAAGAAGGCTGCTGGAGTTGCCCTTACAGCAACTTGGCCTTAGTTTGAGCAGCCCATACTTGCTATCATTTGGTGCCACCACGCTTGGGTTCAGCCACAGGTCTGTTTGTGACGCTGTTCAAAATTTCTTGCTGGAATCTCATCGACTGCCTTGCTAAAGCTTTCAGTATTTTCTGTTTATGCTTCATTATTTTTCGAAGTAATCCCTCTCTTTTCTCTCTCTCTCCAATCCAAACTCCTATATATATATTATGATTATTATTATTATTTATAAGTATTATTCATTATTATTTTTGTTTATTTTATTTATTTATTTTTTTTCATCTCCCTGCCCTTCTTGTGGTAGACTTCCCCGGTGTTCCTCTCCCGTGTGCTTTCCTTTTGCCTTTACTACGCACAGGTGAATACCAACCTTTACCTGCCGATTCTTGGCCGATCCCCCAGTGTGGGTATGTGCCATTCTGTCAAAGGCTACAACAACAACATTATCGCTCAAATGTCATGGTTCAGCGGGAATGCCCGTTGGGACAACGTCAGCCCAGCTGAGCAGTGAAATGCAAGTCTCGCCTGCGAGCCCCGCAACCACAAAACTCTACCTCCGGGAACTACCGGCAAAAACAAAAATGCAGCTCCGACATGCGAGTTCAGCGCCTCCCAGCACCTTACGAAAACGATGCGCGCGCTCTAACCACTAAGTCACCACTGCTATGTCATGTTATTATGTTATATTACATCGCACAGCACAAGGGCCTCATGAATTTTGCCTCCATCGAAATTCGACCGCCGCGGCAGGGTTAGAACCTGCATTTTTCGGGTCAGCAGCCTATCGAGCGCCTTAACCACTCAGCCACGTCGACGACTTTAATAAATCTGCTCTAGTTCCTTATACACTTGCTTAGGGCCGCACTCGTGTATGGGCCGCTACCCCTAGCATGGGAGCCGATAACCTGGAACCAAAATTACCCGCAAAGAGCAAAAGGCTCTCACTTGAGCGTAAAATTTACTTGCATGGCACGCTCACCGGGAGGGTTCCACAAGACGCCTGCCTGCTGCGATTAACATCTTATTAATGCCATCATTACTCTCATTATCATCGTCTTCCAGCATACAATGTTGTACAGCTGCCTTCCATTTGAGCGAGAATTCAGACGCCTGTATTCCGTATAGATGGTAACGGCTGACCACGAAGTTACGTCCTACAGGACGGCTATGAAGAACTCCACTTCAGCTCGCCTGCTCTTATGAATTCGTGACGCGCGGTGTCCCTGGACATTACTGCTAAAAGGTTTGCAGTTAAGAGAATTTCGAATGCAGTGGATGAAGCCGAGGATTATTTCATTTCCGAGGGTGATGAGGAGGCGGGCTCGAGCAGAAGCGACCGTGACAGCAATGAAGAATCTTAACCTATCTACAATCAAGCGCCAGATATAGCGTCAAACTGTGCGGAACTTCGTCGAAGTAGAGCAAAGGATGAGGACACAAGAAAGGTGACAAGACACGAGATACAATGAAGAAGGCTATCCGCAGGACAGATGGAAAGCTGAAATGAAAAATGCCACTTTTGTGTAAGGGCGAAGAAAAAGTGCTGGCACTTAGGCGACTCTAGATGCTGTCTCCTTCACTTGGCCGACACGATCTAGCTAACGCTGGGTCATTCACGTTACAAACAATTTTACATTTCAGATTTATGCTGCGAGAGGTCCTCAGATGCACACCGGGGGCCATATTCTATATGCTCTCCATTTTCCATTGTTCATTTAGCATCCATCCGGTCCTCTGTCAGTGGTCACTCAGATATACCCGCGGCTTTCAAGCCTCTGTGGCAAGCGACCCGGCCATTGCGTTTTCAGCGAGCGGACCTTACCATTGGCTGAAACTGGATGCCATATGCAGTCCAGGCGGCCGAAATTTCCGGAGCCCTTCACTACCGCGTCCCTCATAGCGTGAGTTGCTTTCGGACGTTAAACCCAATAAACCAAACCAAACCAGTATACAGTCAATGGTGAGGTGCATTGCGGTGTTCTGTCAACAGCAGGAGAACGGCCCTGACCACTGGCTACCATTGCCTGCGATATGCAGCCAAGGGTGAGGTCCTGTCGCCAACCAGCCAGTGGCCGGGCCGCCGGCCCTGGACGCTTGCAAATCGCGCGCATATGTGAGCGACCACTGATAGAGGACCGAATGGACGCGAAAAAGACGACGGAAAATGGACAGCTTATATAATGCGCCCCCAGGACGTTTGAGCAAGAGATCTCTGCCACAATTTCACCGCATTAAATAAAACTTCGGCAGAGACACTTCAGTTTACTTACCAGTGGTAATACGAAACCATTACGGTTCCTGGACGCATTGCTTACGCGTTATGTTTGTACGTGCATTAAAGTTATTTTCCAAGAGTGTAGGCGTTTGCATATTAAATGACCACCAGACCGCAAATGTCCGGCCTCTGTCGCTGCACGGCGTTGAGGTTGGCCGAGTTTGCATGTTGAGGACACAAGACGTACAGGCTTAGCTGCTTGGGACGCACACGTACACACGCTCGTATGACACCACCTGGAACGCATACGACGAACGGTTGCATCACAGTTTTGATACAAAAATCTGTGAAGCCATTCAAATGGACGTGCATATGTCGACGGTTCGAATCACTGTTGCAACCTAGCCTCAAACCTGACTAGCACTTGTAAGCAATACGAAACCAGAAATCGTATGGCGCCAACCGGTACGCTATACGACAAATGGTTTTTTCATAGTTTTGGTACCAATATTGGGAAAACTGGCGCTACGTGTTGGTCTGCTAGTGGGGGGGGGGGGGGGGGGGCGGGGATGTGTAGACGAACGACGCATACAGCTTTGGCTGAAGTGGCGGTTCTTGGCTTGCTGTGTGCGTCATACGCCCACATGATGACGCAACCCTATTTTTCTTGCCATCACTGGGATCTTCTGCACCACCTGCTATCCCGCTATCACATGCTATACCCGCCACGCATACGGTTAATGAACAAACTAGCGGACGTATAAGCATTAGTGAGAACATGGCATTGCGGATTTGTTTTCACTTTTTTTTCCTTTTTGCTCAAAGAGGCTGAAGTCATATGGGTCCGTCAGTATAGGCTGACGTCGTATAGTGACCAGATACGTGCAGGAGGGCATGCGGCGAATTTGGGGTTTCTCACATCTACGTATAACCTCAGTTATCATGTTCGTTTGATTTTTCCGAAACGGACAAACAATAAGCATCGCCCCACTTACCAACGGCAGTTTAATGGTGTACCTGTTACCCAGCTTACTAGCACACAGCATGCGTTTCCTACATCCATGCAGAATTATCGATATCTCTATTGAAACGTGTATCCATTTTCATGAGATTTGCCGCCGCATACATGACATAGTTTGATGCGCTTACATAGGAATAGCGCTTGCATTCACGCAACTTTTTTGTTGACACTCTTCGCTGCCTTTCGTGTGGGTGCGTGCGTGCGACCGCGCGCGCGCGCGCGCCCCTAACCGCTCATATAGGCCTAACCGCTAGACCACTGGCAGGCCTCCAACCGATTGCCACCCTTCACATATCCCCCGCTGCCACTTCGGAGGAGGCCGAAGAGGCCGCCATTGCCCTGGCCATCACACGCACGGAGGCACGATATATAGCTATCTAATTCTAAAACTGTCATACTAAATTTTGCTCGCGGGAGAGTTCACGTCCCTGCATTTCGCATACTCAACTCCCTCGCCGCACACCCACCCCGCCACGTGGAACTGATATGGGTGCCTGCCCACTCCGGGAATCCCGGAAACGAGGCCGCCAACGCTTTAGCCCGAGGTTTTCTCAACCGTGTACCGGCGGCCTCTGATCTGGGGTTTTCGCGGGAGCGCATACACTCATTCAGTGGAATGACGCAGGCCTGCAAAGCCGAGCGTCGACTCTATCCCCCACCCCATTCCTCCCTCGACAATTACCATCATACACTTTGGAGGCGACTCCAAACACGCACTTTACCCTCCCCTTATATACGCTCGCGCTATCGCCAAGTCCACACAAACCCCTCCTGTACCCTCTGCCACCACCCCAAAGCCGCTCTCCACCATACCCTTTTCAACTGCTCGGCAGATCTTCGCTGCGGGGCCTGGAGCACCTTACCGCTTGGGAGGCATGGAAGACCCTACTGCGCTCCGAGGATCCGGCCAAGCAAGCCACTGCCGTAAACCGGGCTGCCAGCGTCATGAGCCTCCGGGTCATGAACGTTTGAGTGCAGTGGGGCCGTGCGGGGGCCCAAGGCCCTACGTGTCCCAAACTATCCAGTTTCAAAATAAAGTTTTCACCGCCACCACCACCTACACTGCTGCTGGAGGCACCACTGATGGAGGCTTACCGACGGTTAGAAGGGGTTGGATCGGCACAGGACGGGATGCTTTGCAAGTGTAGGCGTCTGTCTTGTGATAATGTAAATAATAAATTAATATAATGTAAATAATAAATAAATGCGCTCGGGTGGATGTCAATGGAGACCTTGCTCCATACAACTGGTTTCTTGACACACAGGCTAAGGACACATGATTTTCGAAGCTTTCACCAATTACGTAGCCGCAGAAAGGTCTCGCCTGCTCACAGTGGTTGTGTGAATGCACCGTTTACGAAGTATAAAGGCTCTGAGGTAGAACCTTTTCTTGTGCCGCCTTATTCATTAAGACAGCAGACGACACCCACGGCCGCAAGATGATGCGTTTCCATCGAGCGGCCGGAATGCACCTAGCCGTTTCCCCCGCATGGTGGTGGAGCAACAGTGACCTGATGCGATCGCATTTTTTTTTATCCGGCACTGAGGCTTTCAACCTTACGGTGTATTCCAATCGCAGGCCCGGAGCGGTCTGCACGCCCTGTGACAGAGCGCCTGAATCCGGCGGAGAGCCCGCGACTTGAAATTGCGATTGGAGTACACTTGCTCTGGCCAGAGCATGTAGGTGGCACTCGCGAATTGCTTGAGGAAGTACCCGTCATTCCTTGCGCTTGCCCGCGCTTTTTGCGAGCTCGTCGTTTGCTTTTCGAGCGTAGCTGCAAGAGGTGAAGATTATTCCCGCTGCCTTTTGAGATGGAGGTGACGCCTGAAGTTTATGCTGTGCGGTCAGCCATGTTCGCACATGTTCACTTTTGAGTCCATACCGGCGGGAGATGCTACGCAGCGCGGAGCCGGCGCGGCGGACGCGACAAGCCGCCGAAAATTGGAGGGCGCTGCTTACAAAGAACGTCACGCAAACTTCCGGTCGACTCCGATGATTTCGGCGGAGCAGTCCCGACTGCTCCACGGAGCGATCTCGGCTCGGCAACCGCTCCCTGTCTACGATTGGAAGACGCGATCCGTGGCTCAGATCAGCGTTTGGAATACAGTTTCTCCGAAAAGAGCAGAAAACGTTGCTCCCGAAGTGCTCCAACTCTGCGTTTGGAAGTCACCATGAGATTTCGCCGAGGTCCGTATGTCTGGAGTCTGTTTGACCTGAAATAAAATGAACTAAACGAAAATACTTTACGGCCGCGAGTGGGTTTCGAATCCGGACGGCGCAATTAGATCAGTTTTGCTTACCACTGCATTAGACCACTACATCATCGACTTTTGTTCTATATACATGAACCACGTGCAAACCATGAGGAAAACTGGCAGATCGACGTGATACATAATACGACACATCTCAGCAGCCCAGCACCCGCTCTCACATCATCGCCGCAGCCGAACATCCCGTGTCCTAAACTACCAGTCTCTCGCACAGTGCTTCGGGTATACCTTCTGCATCAACTTCAAGCCGTGCGCAATGGATCCGAACACCGCAACCGCAGTGAAAACCGAAATGCTAACGCACCTAATTCGCATTTGGCGCAACCGCGCCAAATCGACCAAAATTTGTTTTTATGCCACTCTTTCTGCCTTGCACTGCGCTCTTCTCAAAGCTGGTGGAAGTCCTGAGGAACGAGGGCGTCGAAGAATGCCACTGATTCCCTTCAAGAACTCTGATCTGATGTTTGGGAAATGTCTGTCCGCTTGAGGACTGACCCTTCGCCAGGAGTGACACATTAGTAGTTGCATGTTTTTCTTCTTTTCACGAGAGTCTGGCGGCAAGGATGCGTTCATGTATCAGACCTTTCAGGACCGGTTTGGCAGAGGCACCAAATTTGTCGTTCTACAGCGTCGGAAGTAGAAAAAACAGCCCACTTGAGAAGCAACCTCGGTCCGCGGCCCACGGCTCTCGGAAAACTAAAAGGGGAAAAAGAGAAAGGCGCAGCAAGGTACAGCAGGAGAGGCCGCCCCCTCCCTACTGCCCTTTGCTCTCTCCTATCCCATAGCCCCGCAACCGGTCGCTCGCGTACTTCTTGAAAATAGCGCCCTTTTCTCCATATATGCACCCGCTCACATCCTTTTTCGCGCTTCACACTATCGCCCCTCCCCAATCGTCATCCATTCTGTGAATTTTGTGTCTCGTTGTCATAGCCTGCCTGCGAGGAACATTGTCAGAGTTGTGTCGGAAGGGCACGGCGAAATTCAAGGAAGTTTAGGTTGTAGGCGATTCCCAATACTTGCGTATTTATTTTAAAATCAGCGACAGCAGCGCTTTGCGCATGCGGTTCGCGGGTGGTTTGGGGTGCGATCCCCAGTGCCGCCGGGCACCCACCGGTTTACAATGCGTACAAATGTTCTCGTGGCCTGCTGCTCGATTTCTGTGACGTGGAGTACTTCGAAAAACGTCTTTCACCTAGGCTTGTGTAGAAGAAAACAGTGTTCCATGGCGCTCTTTGGTACAAGGCTGCCCTTGCACCATTAAAACTCATCAACAAAAGAAAACATCCCTACGAAATAGATATCCAAAATTGAAAAAAACGCAACGAAAACAATTCTACGCCCAGGCTAAGCACACACCAGGAGCAAAAACGCGTATGAAATCCGTACGTAAAAGCGAAACCTTGACCAGTATTCTCGGAAAGCAAGTGGTGGACACTGGGTACAAGCCGGACACGATTATCAGGCGCCGCCTCCACCGTCCCAAAGACCTGTCATCCTACAGAAAAGATGCTAGGCGTGGTATGCAAAACCCCTGCTTCGAGTGCCTCGTTTACATGAGTCCGACTGGGGTGGATCGAGTCAGGGGGTAGATTCTATAAGGCCAGCCCGACTCGACGACTGCGTGTTTACATGAACTTGGTTTTAGCGAGTCGAGACCGGTTCAACTGCAGTGACACCAAGCGTCGAGCAGCGCAGCGAGTGAGGGCAGTGGTAGGTGGCAACCTCAAAAATTGCGCCACGGCACCGCTGTCTCGCAGGCGCGACGGCGCAAGCTAAAAAGAGGTTCGCATTTACCATCTCCCCTCCCGCTAACCCGACTCTTCGACTCGATCCGGTTTACATGCTATCTGCCGTTGGGGTCGAGCGAGTCAACCCACCCCCTGCAGCGGAGTTGACTGGACTCCCTCCGTCGACTCCCGGAGCCGACTCTGCGGTGTTTACATTTATTGAAGCGAACAGCTTCACTAGGCTAGTCAACTCCGAGCATCGCGTGTGCTCCGTCGTTAGAAAAAGCCACAGCTGCGCATGCGCGAAACCGATCGACGTCACGCGGAGCGCAGGTGGCTGCTGCTGGCGCAGCCGTCGTCGCCGCCGCGCGCTGACTCCGTCATCTGAGCGCCGCCGCTTCTCCTCCTCGCCACCGTTCTACCCTTCGCCGCTGCCGCGCGGTCACCGCCGCCGTCCCAAGAGGAGAAGGTTCTTCGCAAGGCATTGCGAGAACGCGTGAGCGGCGGCGGCGGCCATAGAAGAGCCGGCCATCCTCGCCACCGTTTGACCTTTCGCCGCAGCCGTGCGCAGTGCACATTTAAAAGGAGGGGCATACAAGGCGCGCTGGCCCACAGAAAAGGCGCAGACACTCACCATTGAAGGAGAAGAAGAAGCAACAGTCGGACGGCGCAAAAACACCCATCCAGAAGTGGTAGCTTGGGAGCTGGCTGAAAAGCAGCGAGAGCTTTTCGCTTATACAGGCTTAACCTTAGCTAAGCCACATCGAATTTTTTATTTATTTCCGACAACAACACATGGTGTCCACGGGAAGAGGCTAAAGGAGACTAAGATGTCTCCTGACGAGGCCTAGCAAAAAAAACAAAATAGAGAGAGAGAGAGGGAAAGGCAGGGACGAGGCCTAACACCTGCATTAGACGTCGGGGCAGATGGTACAGAGTAGCATATCAGTGAGCAGTGGTACATCAAACACATAAGCAATTACGCATGCACTGGTCAAGTGGAAAATAATACTGAAGAAGTCATGGGCGACGGACGCCAGCGTCGAGGAATGTGGACGAATCCTATGTGCGCTCCGCAAATTTTCGATGTTTTCGTCGGTTTTGTCGTTTGTGCTTGCAAACTACTGAGCTATTTCAACGCCGGAAGTCTTCGCGACCACCGGGATACCACTTTTTCGGCAAGTGAAGCCCTCTTTTGCAATTTCTACAGACTTTTGGACTCACACCACCTGGCCAGGCTGCTAAGCCTAACATGGTGAGCGGCTCTTCGAGCCGCCCGCCGAGCGGACGCACAGGCTGGCTTGTCGCGGTGTAACACAGCTGCGCCATCTCTCGCATGGAAGTAACTGTGGAAGGAGAGAGTATTGTAGTGCCGGCGCCCACATTTCGCTGGCTGGCCTCATCTGGAAACAAGCGCTGCGCGCCCGCCGTCGCTCAAAGCAGGCCCAGACTCTCTCGGACATGTCGCGACGTGCAGCGTGACTCATCCCGCCAGGCCGGCGCCGACACGGACCCTTCCTCCTCCCCTCCTCTCCGTCGGTGCGGGCTCCTCCGGCGCGTCGCCGGCCAGCGCCTCTCGACCATTGGTCTAATTTGAACGGTGGCCAGTTCCGTGGCCTGATTGGAGGATTTGAACTGCTGCCTGCCGCAACCGACAACGGTGGCTTTAAAAACGGAGCCGCGCTGAGCCCGAGCAGCAGACGGGCAGCAGAAGAGCCATCACGCCGGAGCTACGCTCGCCGCCGGGGACGCCCTTCTTCTTTGTGCTAGCCCGCGGTGCTCTTGGCCCTTGTATCATGTAAAAGCCCTTGCCAGCCTGAAGAGCTCCACTCTCAAGTAGGTTGGTTTAAGGTTAATTATTCCAAAGTCAAGGCCCTCTCGCAGACAGGGGAGGGAGAGCAAGCTGGCGACCCGACCCGAGATGGGAGGCAAGACAAAGCTTCAGCGCAAATAATGGCGATGAAGAGAGAGGGAAGGAAGCTGGCAAGGCAATCTGTTGGCACGCAGCAGACGCGCCTCTCCCCCGAGCTTCATAAAATAGTGCTCAGACCGAAAGAGGGCCTCAAACTGATCATGGAACGCACTGACGCAACAGTGGCGGACGCGGTGAAGATAGCGCCAGGTTATAAACCGGCGGAAGTTAAGGAAGATATCGTACTCGTCAACCACAAGCAAAACTCGATTCTCATAGGCACTGACAGCCAGGAGAGGATGCAAAAGTACCTGAAAATCGGCTCCATTCCAATATCAGAGGGACGCGTTGAAGCGTTCGTCTACCTGGCTACTCCGGACGGCTGTGGGAAAGGAGTTATACATGGAATTCCGGTCTCGCACACCGTAGAATTCATTCAAGATACGTTGAAGTGCTCGCGTAACCCGGAGGTGATGGGAGTCAGGCGACTTGGCCGTGAGTCGCGCACCGTGTTGTTACTCTTTGAAGATGAGACAGTGCCGCACTGGATTTATTATGGAGGCATGCCGCTACGCTGCCATCTCTACAAGAAAAAATATGAGGTCTGTGTGACATGTGGCCAACTCGGACATCGAGCCGACGTATGCCCGAACGCAGACAACATTAAGTGTCGAGGATGTGGTATGAGCAACCCCCCTCGGGAACATACTTGTGACCCAAAGTGTGCCCTATGTGGGAAAGGGCACATACTCGGAGACAAGAAGTGCCGGGAACTGTACAGAACCCCGCACATAATTAAGAAGCGACAGTGGAAAGAACGAACGCAAGACAGTGAGAGGAAGGCAACAACAGACAGCGAGAACAACGCATCTGGACGACAGAGCAGACCAAGAACCAGGGCAGAAGGGGGATTTCACATACGACTGGACTCCTTCCCGCGCCTGGAGTCGGGGACAGGCTCTGGTGGTCACGGCCAGGCCAGTCCACGGGACGCTCCAACTCCCGAGGTCGCTCGGGTTCCCGGGACCGCCTCAGCTGCAAGGGCCCTTCCAGCTCCCAGGGTCGTTCCAGCTCCCGGGGTAGTTCCGGCTCCCGGGGTCATTCCAGCTCCAGGGGCCATTCCAGCTGTCGCAAGCGCTCCGCTTCCAAGGGGCGGGACAACACTGGCCACAAATGGAACATCGGAGCCCGGTCCAAAATCGAGGGACGCTCTGAGTGTCATCAGCAAGGGTCAACGCCGCCCACGGACAAGACCAACGTGCCGGATGACCACAAGAGGGTGAGCTTTGTAGATAAGGTCTCCCATACTCACCCACCCGGTGGGTCTGAGGACATCTTACAACATAAACGCATGGTGGAAAAATTAACCGGGGCGGTTACGGCCCTTCAAAATGAAAACGCGGAACTTAGGAAGCAGCTGCAGCTTAAGATCCAGATAGATAAGAAACGACAGGAAGCCGAAAAACCTCCAAATGATACCCAGGAGAGTACGATGGTGGTGGAGAAATCCCTACCATCATCCAGCAAGAGAAAATCGTTAGAGGGCGCACAACCCGAACTTACGCTGGAGGAAGTCTGCCATAAACTGGAGACCAACATTCAGACCCAGATTCAGGCCCTGGATACCAAAATGCAAGCGCAATTTCAGGCATTGGAAACTAACATGCAAAACCTAATTCAGTCGATTCTGTCCGCAATACAGGGACTCACAGACGTAATACAAGGACGCAGGAATGAGCTCTTAGCCATCAATATATGGCAGCAAACTGTGGAACATACCATTCAGCAAATTCAACATGGTCATATACACAAAGAATAACAACTACTTGCTGTGGCAATGGAACTGCCGGGGGTATCGGCGGAAAAGGCCGATCCTCCAGCAGCTCCTTGCATCTCTGAAGGTCCAACCAGAGGTTATCGCCCTCCAGGAGACTGGAGGCGCGTGAGAATTAATTGGTTATCAAGCTTTTAACGCCGCAGGCGACAAACCTAATGTTACCACATTCGTTACAAGGAACATTACGGCCATTGAACATGACACTGGCATCCGCCACATAGAGCACGTCCTCGTCGAACTTATTCCGCCCAAAAAGACTCAACGCAGTCTTTTCATTCTGAATATTTATATCACTCCAAGTCAAAAGAAAGTTAAATTCGACTCCCTCTTCAGGAAAGTGATGCGTATCGGCAACAAGCACGCACTGGTTATTCTAGGTGACTTCAATGCCCACCACCCTGCGTGGGGCTACCCGCGGCCCTCTACGAACGGGAGAGAGCTATGGCTAGACATACAGAAGATGAGCTTCACCCTGCTCACGGATCCTCTCACCCCCACAAGAATGGGTAACAGCGTGTGCGCTGACACGTCCCCAGACCTCACCCTGGTGAAGAATGCGGGTACAGCTAATTGGTCCAACTCCTTGCTAAACCTAGGCAGTGACCATTACACACTTGTCATGGAAACTGACGTTGGCCCTGCCAAGCGCCAAACGCGGTCCCCGTATATTATCGAATGGGACGCTTTCCGCGACGCTCGTAACCAGGACGGGAGAAAGGCAGAAATCAAACATAGAACATTGGGCGGAGGAACTCCGCAGGGATGCTAAGAATGCGACTAAAACGCTCGACGACAACGACAACGTGGAACTTGAAGTACTAGACAGCCGCCTTCTTCATATGTGGGAGGCCCAAGCTAGTATGGAAAAGCGATCAAAGAGACAAAGGTGGAATCGCAATCTCAGAAGACGCCTAGCGCGCCACAACAAAGAGATTGAGGCATATGCACTTAGACTCTGCGATCAGAACTGGGAAACAATGTGCGACCAGCTTGAGGGCAATATCGGCCTCGCCAGAACATGGAACCTCCTTCGGCACCTCCTCAATCCAGAAGGTAGTAAATTAACACAGCGACAAAATTTACAGAAATTAGGTTATAAATTTGAAGGTTCGGAGCAGGAGCTCCTCGATGCAATTCGTTGTCGATATATAGGCTCCGCCACCAAAACTTCCTTACCGCGCTATGAGGGTAAATCCAACAGCGAACTAGACGCCCCTATTCACGAATTCGAGGTTCGAGCAGAAATACTAAAACTGAAAGCCAAATCAGCCCCCGGACCCGATGGTGTAACCAACAAAATGCTTAGAAACCTAGATGACAAATCTATAACGGCGATGACCAATTCCATGCAAGAATGCTGGGAGAAGGGTGAGATTCCCAAACAATGGAAAACCGCTAAGGTAATTTTCATACCTAAGCCAGGGAAACCACTCAATCTAGAAATTCTAAGGCCTATATCCCTCACATCTTGCGTAGGAAAACTGATGGAACATGTCATACAAACGCGACTAAACAATTTCATGGGAGACAACGACTTATACCCCCATTCGATGATAGGTTTTAGATCGCATTTGTCCACGCAAGATGTCATGATACAGCTCAAACATGACATATTAGACACTAAGTCGCTGGATGCGAAAGTAATATTGGGACTTGATCTCACTAAAGCTTTCGATAATGTAAAACACGAGGCGATACTAGAAAACCTGGCTCTTTTAAACGTCGGGGAGCGCACATACAACTACATTGCCAATTTCCTTTCGGGCAGGATAGCGCGCATCCACTTTGGTGAAAGTCAGTTTCAAGACATACACTTGGGCAGCATAGGCACCCTTCAGGGTTCGGTACTTTCCCCTCTTCTCTTCAACGTGGCCATGATACGGCTCCCGAAGAGACTGGAGAGGATAGATGGCTTGAATTTCTGCATGTATGCGGACGATATCACCATGTGGATGACCCGTGGACACAACGCGCACATCGAAAGTACGCTACAGAAGGCCATAAATGAGGTCGAAAACTATGTCAGCCGTAGGGGCTTGCAATGCTCGCCGCAGAAATCTGAACTTTTTTATCGACCTCTGCATCAAAGACAAACTAGAACCATCCCTAACATCAAATTACAAACTCAAGGGGCGGAGATTCCTCATGTTGAAAAAATCAGAATTTTAGGAATGATTATACAAAGCAACGGGTATAACGGTGATGCAATAACTAAGATGGAAAACTTCGCGCAACAAACTATGCGGCTCATACAGCGGATTGCCAACAGAGGACACGGCATGAAAGAGCAGAATCTCCTACGGCTGGTACAGGCGTTCGTAGTAAGCCGTATCTCGTATGCTGCCCCCTTCCTTGATCTTAAAGTTTCAGAAAAGGAAAAGATAAATGGAATTATCAAGCGATGCACGAAACAAGCTCTCGGATTGCCCATCCGTACATTCACTCACCGCCTCCTATAGCTAGGAATGCATAATACCCTGGAAGAAATTACGGAAGCAGTGAGAACGTCCCAAATCGAACGCTTAGCCGAGACTACAACCGGCAGGGCCATTCTAGAAAAACTCAATCTGAGCCGAGATAACAGAACAACCGCCAAAGTTGACATGCTCGGAAAGATTCGAGACAATATAGTTGTACCCGTATTACCCAGGAATATGCATCCTATTCATCATTCAGTGCGCCGGGCCAAGCGGGCAGAGGCGCTAGAGAAACGCTTCCGCTCCTACAAAGACGAGGACGTGGTCTACGTGGATGCCGCTGAGTATGGTAAGAACATGATGACCGTCGCGGTCGTCAATAATAAACAACTCCTCAAAATAAGTGCCTCCATACTCTCGGGTAACCCAGAGACTGCAGAGGAAGCTGCCATAGCACTGGCTTGTGTAGGCACAAAAGCGAGATACATCATCAGTGACTCCAAAATTGCCATACTAAATTTCAGCAGGGGCCGGGTCTCCCCTCTAACGAATACAATTGTAAGCCGTCTAATAGACCGGAAAATTACACTAGTCTGGACACCAGCACATGCATCCCTGCCTGGTAATGAGACGGCCCACGAGTTCGCCCGAGGCTTTTCTTTCCGGGCGGACCCGAGCGAGGTGGTCTTTACAGATAGGGATCGCATGGTGACCTACAGAGAAATTACACAACACTATCGTTTGCAACGAGCTAGACTTCCTCCAGCGGATAGATCCTTGTCCAGATACCAAGCCATCAACTGGCGCCGGTTACAAACTTACACCTTTCCAAACCCGGCCCTCTGGAGTCTTATGTACCCAGGGCAATTTCCAGAAAAATGCGCAAACTGCGAACCTATAGGGCCACCTTGGACCATATACTCTGGGAATGTCCTCATGCTCCCCGGGAGGGACGAGGTATAAACACAAAATATCAATGGGGGACCTTACTACTGAGCTCCGACCCGGCGACTCAGTTACAACTCGTCCGACTGGCCGAAGCCGCCGCCGAGAGTCAAGACCTTTCGGCCGTCGTCTAGGCGGGTAGCCCTCTGGCTACCCTCTTTCTGTTGGACATTAAAAGTTTTCCTATCCTATCCTAAGAAGTCATCAAAAACGGGCGATAGTAAGTGGCGTAGAAAAGAAAAACACATTCGCACAGAACAAAACAAACAGTAGAGAGCAGTAGGAGTAACAATGAATGCAGCAGGTATGTATAACAAATATTCACACGGGGGTCTTCAAAAGATGGCCCATTTTCTTCTTGAATTGGTGAATGGTCACATTCTCCTGGGCACAAGCAATTAATGTTGGATATGTGTTGCATAAAACTGTTATTTGGTGATCTGTAGTCTGGGTGCCGTACTTAGTGCGAGGCCGGGAACCAATCAAAGAAATTGTGCGCAAGTTATGCATGATTTCTCTATTAAAATAAGAATGAGAGAAAGATTTAAAGTCATGTTTTATTTTTTGGTACATTAGGAGTGCTATGTAGTTGCATGAACCGGTTACATGAACCCATTAACCGGTTTTCAACCCAACTCCTCAACTCAACCCCGTCATGTAAACGTCGCTTAGGTTGGGGACACCAACAATATGACCGAGAGGGTGAAGCAGCACAGAGTTTATGTCAGAAAAATGACCAGAAAGCGAAGCGCAGTGGCCGAGCACTTCCAGGCATGTCACGAGAAGATTGACTTCGATGCAACCATTGTGCTGGAGATAAAACTAAACTGCTACTTGAGTCATGACACAGGAGAGGGGTAATTGTTGTCTGGGTTCCGTGACCCTGCGGTCGACCTTATGTGGGCTTTTATTAAAAAGCCTCTGCAACGCGCCCGCAGTCACACCTTGAAGAAGTAGAAGTAATGGTTTACTGAAAAAAAAATACAAAAAGGAAGCACCAGGGCTGCAGTCAACGGAAATAAAGTCACAGGGAGAGGATAGAGAGGAGCAGTACGGAGGAAAGTGACCGAGAGAAAAGACGAGGAAGCTTTATACACCATTTACAAAATACAAAGTAACAAGTTCGCGCCGCTCGTGAGCTAGTGCCTACGCATTGTTGTACACATTTTCAAGATGTGTAAATTCACTGCATATTCAAGGCCGCGTGCACGTAGCGTCCTGTCGCTAATGAATCGCGCGCGCGGCACATTGTACAAGTGGCCGGGATGCAGCGCCCAGCTGCCGCCTTAAAGCAGAAACAGAGCCAGTTTTGAAACGTCGCGTTATCCTATAAGAACTTATTTGTTTGGCGTTCATTTCTCACTTAAATGACAAAATCAAACATTTAACTAGGATTTGCCTCAGGATTGCTGCTTTGGGAAAAGGCATAGCTTCCTGCAGAGCAGACGGCAATTTTGTCAGCAGAATAGTTCAATATATGCCGTTCTATGAACTCTGCTTTATTTCTTCGTAGTTTACATACACCTTTGACATGACAGGCAAATGGCAAACTGGCAATGGCAATGACCGGCAATGGCAATGACCGGCAATGGCAATTACCGGCAATGGCAAAGCCCTTAGCGAAGGCGAACCATCGAATAATTGGAGGCACTTTAACAACCTAGAAAAAATGCCGTGAATTACCACACTACGAACTGTTACACTGGACAAATTACCTAATGCGCATAATGAGTTAGCGAATTAAGCACGAAACGGAGTACCAGGTTTGCTACATAGAATCCTGCAGTACTTGAAACATTCGATTCAAGTTTATTGACATCTATATACGTAGAGATGACAGGAGTGCAACTAGAAACCAAACGAATTCGGCTTGATTGGGCCTGTACGCCTTACAGAAATGGCGTTATATTCAATTATGAGACTACAGAGGTACAGTGACTTCAATGCATTCGTGCGGCATTTGAAATGAAATGAAATGAAATGAAATTTATTTCAGCAGAATCGGGGTACATATACTTGGGAATTTTTTGCTTTTATATCTGCTGAGGTTCACGAGGCAAAAGGCGTCCATATGGCGCCTGACGGGGCCTCGTGACCTTCACGCACGCTGTGCGGCGAACAGTGCCAGTATTTGCTGAAGGAGACCTTGTACATTAGAGAAATCACATCACATTCAAGCGCAGTCTTTTTCAATTCAAAACAAAAAGAAATAAACATAAGTAATAAAAGCAAAAACAGAGCATCGACAAGAAAAAGCCAACAAGACAATCAAAACAAAAGAAAGAAATATACATAAGTAATAAAAGCAAAAACAGAGTATCGACAAGAAAAAGCTAACAGCACAAAACAGTTTCACACATTCTTTGGTGATGTCTCAGGTAACATCAGGTTGAAAACGTTATCAGGGTATAACTCGCCAACAACCACGATTGAAGGCTAGTCCTGGTTCTGAGTTAACATTCGATATGAGCCAGCTCGTATTGGCTGCCTTTTGTTTTTTATTTCAGGTTTTTCTTTTGAGGTCACGATAAAATGAAAATATTATCGCGACATTTGATAATAATCTGCAACCTTTAGCAGTAGTGCTTCTTTCACTTGTTTTTTAAAAGAATAGCGTGTTTTAGAATCATTTGCGATGGAATGCAGTTCTGGAAACGTGTTTAGTAATAACGGTAGCTGATAATCTATTGACTCCTCACCGTAGGTTGTTCTAGCGCGTTGTTTCACGTATTTTTCCTCCCCTAACATATGACCACAGTCTGGTCTGCTATATCTCGTAACGAAATTTTGTCCGTGTGATTTGATTTTTAAATACAGGTAGTTTGCCAGGCTCTGTTGGAACACATAAGTAATGGGTAATACTTTATATTTTAAAAACAAAGGGAATTGTTCATATCGCGATTTATTTGCTATAAATCTAATACACTTCTTTTGCAGGCCGTACATTTTTTCTAAGTTATCCTTACCAGTGCTGCCCCAAACTAGTATGCAGTAGTATAGGAGGTATTCACATGACGTCATCCGCAAGGGGCGCTAGCGACCGGCGCGGCATTCGCCATGTTGGTGGTCGCGCGCGCGTCCGCCGCAGCCAGCCGCAGCCTTTAAGTAGCTGGTGATGGGTGAAATGTGAGTGTATTTCGCGTCTCGCCGCAGGTAATTTCCGCCCGACCCGTACCGCCGCGTGACTGAGTGAATATTCCGTGAACTGTGCGAAGCGGAAAAGAGCGGGCACGCTTCTTTCTACTTTGTGAAAAGGTCGACCCCCCGTAGGAATGCGGAGGCGCCGGCATGGTGTGCGACGTACAGGACTGCTTCCGCGCGTTGAATTCACCGGTATCGAGGCCCACCTTGTGCACGGCTTAAGTTTGCTGACAGGCCAAGGAATTAAAGCATACAAACCTATGAGAGGGTGCAATTACTTGACAAGCGGGTGAGTCCAAGAGCCGTGCTTAGGGTGCCGAAGGCCGAGGTGCCGAAAGCCGAAGTGCTGTTTTTGGAGAGGTGAGTAATTCGAAGGGTCTGTTCGCTTAGCTGTAGCTTAACTTGTCACCTCTATCTGCTGAAAGTGACGTGTTGCTACGGCTCGAAGCAGCGCTACGTAGCTACAATCAAAACTGCAAAATTTTCTCGCTGGGTCTGACGTTCGTGCTGCGAGCATTTGTTTGACCGTTCTGCCGCTGGAATTATCAGTTTCTGCGGCGCCAGTTTTGGAATTTCGGTAGTTAATCGTGCTGTTTATCCACGATGTGCCTTGAATGACTAGCTGACAGTTATCAACTGATATTAAAAGCAGCAAGTCGTGTACATTTTTACGTGCAGTGCAGCCAGCCAGTTTTGCTGCCGAGTTGGGGCAGCTCTGTTTTATCACGGCACAGAGGAATTCTGCTGCAAACTTCATGCACAATAAGCGTACGCGGTCGCTGATGCATGTAACCACGTGCAAATATGTTACGGATCACTGCCGGGTACCTCACGGCGTACCGTGATCACTGCGCGAGCTGGCGTGAAACGACCGCAAACATGGCGCGTTTGCCGCGGCGACGCTCGCGCCGTCTGGTAGCGCGGCCTCAGTGAATACCTCCTATAGGCGGGAGAAAATCATTGTGTAATAGACTTTCTGTTTAAACCAAGCTCGCAAAATAAACCTTAACCTCTTGAGGAGGCCAAGCGTTTTTGAAACGTTTATCCGCAGTTTTGATACGTGATGTGTCCAGCTCAGATGTTCATGGAAGTACACGCCTAGGAACTTATGTACATCCACTCTATTAATTTGATGGCCCTGAAATGTTAACTTTATATTATTGTGAATTAACTTATTCCTTGCTCGGAATATTATATAATTGGTTTTTTCTACATTACGCGCTAGTTTGTTTGATTGGTTTGGTTTGGTTTACTTGGGTTTAACGTCCCAAAGCAACTCAGGCTATGAGGGACGCCTTAGTAAAGGGCTCCGGAAATTTCGACCACCTGGGGTTCTTTAACGTGCACTCACAGCGTACAGTACGCGGGGCTAGTTTGTTTGAGGATAACCATGTCGACAGAATACAAAGCCACTCATTTGCCGTATCCATTACTTCCACAAGATCGGGACCACTGGAAAATACATTTGTGTCATCTGCGTACAAGATAATGTTAGGTGTCTGCGGTATCATTACAATATCGTTTTATATTTATTTTATTTATTTATACAGAATACCCCTAGAGGCCCTCGAGAGGGTACCACATAGGGGGGGGGGGCACAGGCAATTGAACAGAATAAAACAAAACCACAAATATAAAACAACCAACAAAAGCACAAATAAGATACTTTGCATGACATAAGTAAGCGAAAGAATCAAAAGAATGGCAGCGCAGCAAAGAACGAAGATTACTGCAGTATTAAAATTATACAAACAGAACACTAATGCAATTAATCATTGTAGTAACATACCCTGCAAAAAAGGAAGCCATGAACAAATAAAATAACAATGTATGCGAAGAGTTAAGCAGTAGTTATTGAAGATATAAGTTTAAAATATTTATCAGGATCAGTGGTGGTTGCGATATGTGAAGGCAGAGTGTTCCAGTCAGATATTGTGCGTGGTAAGAATGAATGCGCATAGTTAAATGTTCTGGACGTGAAACGCCTAACTTTAAAGGGATGATCGCGGCGGTCAAAAATCGAAGGAGGGAAAGAAAAAAAGTCGTTATGAAGTGATGGATGATGATAAAGTTTATGAAAAAGTGATAGTCGTGCAATTTTGCGGCGGAGACATAAATCCTGGAGACCTGCGCGTTTCTTTAAGGGTGTTATGCTGGTGTTACGTGAATAATCGGAGTAATGAAAACGAACGGCGCGGTTCTGCAATGGTTTGGTTTGGTTTATGTGGTTTTAACGTCCCAAAGCGACTGAGGCTATGAGAGACGTCGTAGTGGAGGGCTCCGGAGATTTCGACCACCTGGGGTTCTTTAACGTGCACTGACATCGCACAGTACACGGGCCTCTAGAATTTCTCCTCCAAAGAAATTCTAGCCGCCGCGGCCGGGATCGAACCCGCGTCTTTTGGGTCAGCAGCCGAGCACCATAACCGCTGAGCCACCGCGGCGGCTGGTTCTGCAATGATTCAATGTTATTTCTTAGGTAAGATTGGTAAGGGTCCCAAATAGCCGAGGCATATTCAATTTTAGGTCGAATTAGAGTGGTATAGGCATGGGCACGGAGGTGAGGAGGAGCATGCTTTAGGTTATGTTTTAAGAGACCTAATGACCGATTAGCAGATGCAAGCATAAGGTTAATATGGTGGTTCCATGCTAAGTCTGAATGAAGGTGAAGTCCTAAGTACTTATACGTGGTGTCTAGCTCGAGTGAGCTATTATTTAAGGAGTATGCTGTTTGAATTCGAGACATTCGGTTAGTAAAAGAGATCAATTTAGTTTTTGAATGATTAAGTTGCATAAGCCAGGTTGAGCACCATGCTGTTACTGAATCCAGGTCAGATTGAAGGGATTGGCAATCGGTGTTAGAATAAATTTTGCGATAAATTACACAATCATCAGCAAAAAGTCTGATATGGGAAGAAATGGAATCCGGTAAATCGTTGATAAATATTAGGAAATGAAAGGGGCCAAGCACACTTCCTTGTGGGTCGCCAGAGTGTACTTCGCTGAAAGACGAATTGTGGTTATTGACAGTTGTAAATTGCGACCTGGAAAAGAGAAAATCTTTAACCCATGCAATGACAAGAGGGTGAATATTAAGCAGTGCTAGTTTCATTAGTAACCGGTTGTGAGGTACTCTGTCGAAAGCTTTAGAAAAATCAAGAAATATGGAGTCTACTTGAATGCCAGCATCAATCGATGAATGAATCCGGCAAGTTGCGTTTCGCATGAGTAGCCTTTACGGAACCCATGTTGATATTTAAAGATAATGTTATGTTCTTCAAGATAGTTAATTACCTGCGAGTGAATTACGTGTTCAAGAAGTTTGCAAACAGTGCTAGTTAATGAAATGGGTCGGTAATTTAGGGGTGAGGAACGATCGCCAGACTTGAAAATTGGCACAACTTTAGCTAGGCGCGCCAAATCCAGCGGAATCACGCCTGATGATAGAGATTGTGAAAAAATAGCGGACAAGATGCGATGAATACCATCAGATTAATTTTTGTGTATTTTGTTATTAAAGCCAAGGCGATCTGATGCTGATGTTGTTTTAAGCTTCCCTAGTAAGGATAAGATACCGGTCTCAGTGATACATATTTCGGACATTGACGTATTAGAAGTGCTGACAGAAATAGGAGGTAGAGGGAGATCTTCACGGGTAAAAACGGATGTGAATGCGTTAGTGAAAAGTTCGGCGCATTAGGCCACTGGAACACTGCTGCCTTCCGCGTTGGTAAGAGTAATGTCAGGATGATTAGCGGGGTTTATTTGCCAGAACTTCCGTGGGTTGTTTGTTAGCATTGCCCGTAGATCGTGTGTGAAGAAGTGCCTACGTGCAGCTATCAACTCAGACTGATATTCCTTATCACATAGTTTGTACCGTTGCCAAGATTCGGAGTGTCTGTTCTTGTCGGCTTGTCTTTAAAGGCGCTTTTTCTTGTTATTAAGGCGACGTAGATGCCTATTAAACCAAGGCGCTGTGTTAGTGCATGGGATACTGATGACGGGTATGAATCTGTCAATGAGAGTAGCAAGTTTCACGCTGAACAGGTTCCAATTCGTTTCCACGGAGCGTGACGAAAAATCGTGAAGAAAATGATCAGCGAAGACTGACAACTGAGCGTTTATTTCACCGAAGTTTGCTCGGTTGTAGCACCTTATTTGTTTAGTACGAGTTACATTTTTATGGGGCACCAAATTCAGGTTACCCGTGATTATGGAATGGTCGGAAAGGTCTTCTAAGAGCGCAATGTTGGAGCAAAGGTAAGGATCACTTGTCAAGATAAGATCGAGAATATTGGCTGTAGTGGCGGAACGACGCGTAGGTTCAGAAATAAGTTGTTGCAAAGAGAAGTCGAGACGGGACTGGAGGAAAGCCTGAGCTTCAGGATCATTGGCAGGAGCTGTTAATGACGACCAGTTAATAGCCGGAAAGTTAGTCACCAAGTAAAAGTAAGCTTGAATTCGGGAAACGACAAGTAAGATCGCTTAGTAAATTAGAAAACTGACTTGCGAATGAGAATTCATGTCCGGAGGGCGGTAAATGACGCCAATGATGGCGACCGTGGGACCACAACTCAACCGAACCCATACCGATTCTAGGTACGACGTGACCTCGATAGGCACAGCAGTGAGCACTTATCAGAAGGACACCGCCACCTCTACGGCCCGTGCGGTCACAACGAAATATGTTGAATTCGGAGTCACAGGCGAAAACGACATCATCAGGAACCATGTCATTTAACCAAGTCTCGGTAAGCGCGATGACCGAGGAGCAGCATGAATCAATTAAAGAAGAAAGAGCTACGTTTTTAGAAAGAACACTCCTTATGTTAGTGTACAGAAAACTGACATCGTAATTGGAGCAACGCTGCGCGTTTGGCCGCACGGTTGGTTTGACAGCCACTTTAGGAGAACTGGAAGGGATGCGTCAGGCAAGGGACACGCGTACTGCGCTACTGGTTTGATCATCCCAGAAATACGAGACACCATTGATAAGCAGTTTATCAAAAGACAAACGGACCTTGTCACCTTATTTTTTTACTGATTTGGCATACTTCCACAGTTGGCTGCGTTTCGCACGAACCGTTTTCGAGTAATCTCGCGAAATGCTGAAATCGGTATTTTTGAGTTCATAGCCCTTACTCATAGAGAAGGAACAGTAATGGTCCTAAAATCGAACCCTGTGGCACACCATATTTTATAACTTGCAAACTTGATTTAACGTTACCAAACCCAACGTACTGGAGTCGATTCTGCAAATAACTCTTGATTAAACGTAGCGAAGTTCCACGAACACCGTATCTTTCCAGTTTATATAAAAGAATGTCATGTTTTATGGAGTCGAAGGCCTTCTTGAAATCTAAGAATATGCCTACAGTGTAAAGTTTATTTTCAATGTTCGAAATTATTTTTTCTTTTATGTTTAACAAAGCAGACTCTACTGATTACATTTCTGGAACCCGTACTGCTGCGGTTTGATGACGCCCTTGCTGTATAAGAAGCTACCCAATTTACTGTTGATTACGTGCTCCGCTGTCTTTGAAAACACCGGAAGCACGGAAATAGGACGGTAGTTCCCGAAAACGTTCTTGTTGCCTCCCTTGTGTACCGCGCAGACGCGGGGAATTTTCATTTTTTCAGGAAACAAACCATCACGCAAGATACAGTTACAGATGTGTGAAAGAAGTAAGCTTAGCAGGTTAGCCACCGCTTTCACTGCACGAGCTGCTATTTCATCGTACCCGATAGCACAGTTGTCCTTGAGACCTTTCAGCACGGATTCAACTTCATACGGCGTAGTTGGAGATAAAAATATTGTATCTGCCAACCGATCATCAAAATACAATTCCGAGTGGGCGCTATCGCAAATATGCGTAATGCCCGACGTTAGAAAATGAGTATTGAATTTTTCAGCCAATGTGGAGCCTGCATAAGCAATGCCATCAATTATGAGTTCTTGTGGGGCAGTATGCGCATTTTGCGACAGAAGGGATTTCATTAGAGGCCAAGCTTTTTCAGGGCAGCCGTAAACCGTCGTAAACTTGTTAACATAATACTCTGCACTGGCTTTCTTCAGGTCGGTATTAAGCTTGTTTCTAATCTTCTGATATTGCAAAAATTTACTTATATCTTTAGTCCTGACAAATTCCTGAAGTAACCTGACTCGATTATTTATTCTTTCCAAAAGTTCCCTTGTAATCCATGGCTTTCTTGCTTTGCGACATTTAACGATTTTCTCAACAGGAAATGCTGCTTCATAGAATTTAATTACTTTGTCAACAAAAGCATTGTACGCATCATTGGCATTCTGAATGCTTAAGACTTCACTCCAATCTGTATTTGATAGCATGCTACCGAAAATAATCATTCCATTTTCGCTAATGCGTCGTCGATGAAGCAGAGTTCGAGGCGTCTGATTCTCAATAGGGTGGAAACAGAAAAAAGACAAATGCGCAGCTATTTGTCGATGGCCTGCCAGCTGATCATGCGTGCACGTGGTAAGAAGTCCGCAAAAGCAAGACGAGGGATTAAACGATGGAAGGAACTGCCGCCACTGCTGCGTGCTATGTGGCCGCGCCGGAGGCAGAGCTGTCTTCTTACAGTCTTGTCCGGTGATGACGTAGCGCTTGCTTCCCTTGTAGCGCAGCTATTTGTCGATGGCCTGCCAGCTGATCATGCGTGCACGTGGTAAGAAGTCTGTAACAGAAAGACGAGGGATTAAACGATGGAAGGAACTGCCGCCACTAATGCGTGCTATGTGGCCGCGCCGGGGGCAGAGCTGTCTTCTTATAGTCTTGTCCGGTGATGACGTAGCGCTTGCTTCCCTTGTAGCGCAGCTATTTGTCGATGGCCTGCCAGCTGATCATGCGTGCACGTGGTAAGAAGTCTGCAAAAGCAGGACGAGGGATTAAACGATGGAAGGAACTGCCGCCACTGCTGCGTGCTATGTGGCCGCGCCGGGGGCGAAGCTGTCTTCTTATAGTCTTGTCCGGTGATGACGTAGCGCTTGCTTCCCTTGTAGCGCAGCTATTTGTCGATGGCCTGCCAGCTGATCATGCGTGCACGTAGTAAGAAGTCTGTAACAGCAAGACGAGGGATTAAACGATGGAAGGAACTGCCGCCACTGCTGCGTGTTATCAATTTTGACCACATCGCCAAAAATTTAGAAGAGCTGACTGCTATTGAGCGTTAACCTGAAGCGAATAATGCGAGATTTCAATTACTTCTACGCACGGTGCAAGTAAGGAAAAGTAGCAAGTATGTTCACCTGTTACAAGCATCGTTGAATGAGCTGTAAGTACGCGCGTCCTAGAATTGCGCGTTACACTACTTCAACAGAAATGCCTAAGTTTCATTGCTTTATATTCTTAATGCACACGCAATTCCACTATCACTCATCTTCCTGTAGTCTCTGTATGCGCTTGCAGTAATAAATGTACCTGTCAAGTACAAGAATTTCCTTATAATTCTCTCTATATACACATACAGGGCGCGCGCTTTCTTGTAGCAGCCCATGTTTGTGTGCATCCTTCCGACAGGGATACTTTCATAAAAGCGCGCATTCATACAGCATGACTCACCCTCCCTAAAGCAATCAACCAAAGCGTAGACGTGCGCCTAGCCAAACACGCAGAGAGAGGGCGCCACGCGTTTCTTGCGGATGCTGAGGATGTATGATCAATAGAAAAATAGCCAAGGAAAAATTTTGCCTGTTTCGAATGTCAAATACTTTATATCTATTAAAAGATGGGATATTTAGCTGGCTAAACCTCCGCGTGCAATCCGATATATTGTAAATTAGGGCAGCGGTGAGTGATCAAGTGAGGAAACTGGTTTTTTTTCACGACCTGGTCATAGGCTTTATGCGACCATACCTCATCGCGCAGGGTAAACGCAATATTCGAGCCAAACTGATGAAACTTTATTAAAAGAAACTTTAGCAGGTATTTGACACCTCAGCGCGAGAGCTCGCTTGTAACAGCTATGCGTGACGAGATATTGATTTTTATTTTTCATTGCCATTCAGTTACGCGCCACCGCGCCGCCGGCTGTCACGAGATGGCGCGACCGGTTTTCCGAGGCGCATGGGCCGGAATCCTGGGGACGAAGATGAAAAGGTCTTGAAAAGTGAAGACAAGGGTTCACTTTACCTTAGAAAGAGTTACAGCTTGAGGGATAGCTAAAGTGCTCCTCTATACGACTGAGGGCCAAACCGTGCAGCTTGGTTACCTTTGTCAAACGCGCTACCTGAGACTTAAGCGGCTTTGATACCGATCATAACGCTATTAATGCCTGGTGTAAGACATGGTACATGAAATTTAAGAATTGGAAATATATGCGCTTATCAAGAACACTTCGCGAGCCACCTAATTACTACCCGAATAAACTTATTTCAAAATAAGTGGCTCATTACAAACATCTCGGTGTCCACATCTAAACTAACCTGTTTGGGCTGCTCACATCTCGCCTGTTATTACCAATGTTCAGTTTCCCTCGGGACACTTTCATCATAACTTGTTGGAAGTGCCTCCAACAATCAAATCAGTGCTTGAAAAGTCGCTTATTCCATCGTAGACAGAATATGCTGTCTCAGTGTGGGAGCCGAGTCAAGTGCGTCTAATATGTATAGTCGTTAAAAATGAAGCAGAATAACTCCGTTCCGTTCACGGCCTCTAAAAACATAACCTACCTTACAGCATGAATACTTCCAAAAGCCACCCTTGACTTGCTAGCTTTTACATATCATAGTAAACTAACTCCCTTCACCATTTTTCACTCTACATTACATCATCCTCACTATCGAAATGCACTCCTTCAATTCTACTCGACTTGACTAGATCATGTCCACAACATCGCAATTTATTTCTGCCCAATTAGTTGTTCATGCAGCAACTTTGGTAAGGACATTCCCACATTGGAATCGCCTTCCTGTATAAATCGCTGTCATCAAAGTTCATAGCCAGTCCAAGAGCGTTTGGCCTAACATTAAATAATGCCCATTAGGATTTACATTAATTAACGCGTTGCTTCCGTTCTCTTGCAGTTGTATGTGAGCAATTGTTAATACAGGTGTTCTGAAATGCGCTTGTTGGTTACCGATCACATTTGAAACAGCGCAAGCACTGGACATAGTAAAGAGAGCACTCGTGGTGTCTCCTAACTATGTGCCGTCCTTGCGCTGTCTCAAATATGATTCGGTTATAGTTACTGTTATACATGCCGGCCCTGATAGTAAGTTAAAAATTAAATCAACAAAAATGGCGCCTCACGCTCGCGACTGGAGTTTCGTTTTATATTTACTTTTTCAGTTGTACGCCACCCTTTGTAATAGAATACAACTTAAGATCGAGCAGAAAGCGTTTCATAGCACGGCGTACAAAGCTGTTTGATGCCCCTTGTTGTTTAATATAAAGCAATGATGCAATTATGAATGCTCCAGTCATGTCCTAACGGAATAAAACAGTGCACGCGCGCTGAGAGGTGCATGGGCTAGTGCTGGTTGATCCTTCGTAAATTACAGAGACAAATGAAATGGCCGCAGCTGGCTGCTGGCCTCTTAGGCCTGCACTGTACGGAGCGTTTTTCGCACGTGAAAACGCGGCCGTGCCGCCGAACTTGCACCATTAGGGGGGGGGGGGGTAGTAGCGGGCTCGAAAAGCGACCACGTTAATTGCGCAAGTTGGGCAGCTGGGCCGCGTGCATTTCATATGCGGCGCGTTTTCTCCTGCGAGAAACGCTCCATGCGGGCCTGGCTTTATACTCTGCACGTGCACGCGTTTCGTGTGTTATTTCAGACGAGGATGCCGCCGAAAATTATCTCTCCTGAAGCTGCCTTATTTTTTACAGCGACAGCTGTTAAGCACCAGTTGCTGGGCTTCGCGTCGTCATCGTCGTAGTAATCGCAGCAGCAGTGTGTCGTAGTCATCGCCATAACCGGTTGCCATGCGAAACACTCGTGGGGTGGTTACCGCAGAAGGAGGAAGGTTATGAGTAGATCGAGCGCAGGCATCCGTAATCGGTGGGTAGTTACCGCTGGATTTATCCTGACGGCAGTTACCCTCGAAGGAGGGGGATGGTACCGTGGAATTAGAGGGTACAGCGAAAATGGAAGAAGACGCAAACGGTAGGTGGTTGCAACGGCAGCAGCCGGAGGGTAGTTAAGCTGGAAGAAAGAAGTTAGTTACCATAGGAAGAGCAGGGAAAGAGGCGCTACCGGCTTACAACTTCTTCTTGGGCTAGATGGTGCATGTTGTAACAAAAGAACTATATCGCAACCAAGACGAACACAAGAAAGGACCACACAGACACTACTGGTGCGTGGTTGGCCCGAGATCCACCAAGAGGGTAGTTACCCTGTAGAAGGAAGTGGGTCACCATGTAAGAAGGAGATTATGGCGAGAGCGTAAGAAGGCGCGACCGGTTGATGGTTGGCAAGCGAACCACCCGAATGGTAGTTACCCTAGAAGGAAGACGATGATTACCATAGAAGGAGAGTACGCCGAGAGCGTAAGAAGGCGCAACAGGTAGATGGTTGGCAAGAGAACCACCCGAATGGTAGTTACCCTGGATGGAAGACGATGATTACCATAGAAGGAGAGTACGCCGAGAGCGTAAGAAGGCGCAATCGGTAGGTGGTTGGCAAGAGAACCACCCGAATGGTAGTTACCCTGGATGGAAGACGATGATTACCATAGAAGGAGAGTACGCCGAGAGCGTAAGAAGGCGCAATCGGTAGGTGGTTGGCAAGCGAACCACCCGAATGGTAGTTACCCTAGAAGGAAGACGATGATTACCATAGAAGGAGAGTACGCCGAGAGCGTAAGAAGGCGCAACAGGTAGATGGTTGGCAAGAGAACCACCCGAATGGTAGTTACCCTGGATGGAAGACGATGACTACCATAGAAGGAGAGTACGCCGAGAGCGTAAGAAGGCGCAACAGGTAGATGGTTGGCAAGAGAACCACCCGAATGGTAGTTACCCTGGATGGAAGACGATGATTACCATAGAAGGAGAGTACGCCGAGAGCGTAAGAAGGCGCAATCGGTAGGTGGTTGCAACGGGAGTAACCGGACGTTAGTTATCCTCCAGATCCGGAGAGGGGAAGAACTAGAAGAATAAGAATAGCGTGGAGCGCATCTGGCGGGTTGTCTGAGGTCATGAATGGAAGTTTACGAATATCCCTCAAGAGAAAAGTATACAACAGCTGTATCTTACCGGCACTCACCTATATGGGGCAGAAGCATGAAAGCTGACGAAAAGGATTCAGCTTAAGTGAAGGGCAACGCAGCAAGCTATGGAAAGAAAACTCATAGGTGTAACGTTAAGAGAGTGGAAGCACTGGAAGCGGGCAGAGTGGGTGAGGGAACAAGCGCGATTTAATGACATCCTAGTTGAAATCAAGAGCAAGAAATGGCTTTGGGCAGGGCATGTAATTCCAAGAGAAGGCAAGAGTAGCAGGGGGTGGCAGAAAATTAGGAGGGTGGATGAGATTAAGCAGTTTGCGGGGATACGGAGGCCGCGGCCGGCAAAGGACAGGGTTAATTGTTGAGACATGGGAGAGGCCTTTGTCCTTCAGTGGGCGTAGTCAGGCTACTGATGATGATGGTGATGTGTGACCGTAGAGGTAGGAAGTGTGTTGCCGTAGAAGGAGGAGGGTAGGGCGACATCAGAAGGAAACGCAACGGAGGGTGGTTATCATGGAAAGAGAACGATGTTACTGTGGAAGGAGTAGATGGGAAGGCGTGAAAGGAAGGCAGCCACGGTGGCAGGAGGAGGGTACGGCGAGAACACCAGGAGGCGGGTGGCTACCACAGGATCCACTTCGAGGGCAGTCATCCTGGAAGGGTTACGTGGAAGCAGTAGCGAGAACGCAGGAAGGCGCAACCGAAGGGTGGGAGAAACGGAAACCGTCCGGTAGGCGACTGAGGAGGGTCTGGCGACAGCGGAGGAATCCCCATCTGGAGAATGGCTACCGTGAAAGAGGGAGGGCATGGCGAGGGCATATGAAAGTTTCACCGGAGGGCGGTTACCGTGGACGGAGGGAGCTATGGCGAGACTGTAAACCGCAAGCGGAGAGTGGATGTCACTGGAACCATCCGGGTGGTGGCTACCTTGCAAGAAGGAGGCAGAGTATGGAACCGAGCCCACGACCTCCGGAGGTCGTGGGTTCGGTTGACACCGGCGTCATATGTTTTTTTTTTCACAATTCTCATACATTCTGACAGCCGGATTTTCCCTTGCTCCGTCGCCTCCGCCGCGCCCGCAGCTAATGGAGAGAGCTGCCTCTGGACCGGTTTCTGCCCGAAAACGGGCGGCCGGTGCCGCTGGTGGTTGATTTAAAAAAAAAATAAAAAAGGTGAAGCAAAAGAGTGTTGCCGGACGCGGCAATTGCTATTTAATATTTTAAACACCCGAGCTGCAGCCGGCATAAATGAAAGGGAAAGGGAGAGTATAGTGAGGAGAGTATAGAGGGGAGCGATAGCAAGAAAGGACAGGGGAGAGCTTTGTACACGATTTACAAAATACAAAAGTAATCAAATTCGCGCCACTCGCGCGCTGATGTCCAAGCATTGTGCGAAAATAAGTACCCGCGAGCGGCCACTGCGCACAATCACTTACAAAAAAAAAAAATGGCTGGGGCTTAGCTCGGTTAAGCCCGGATATCAGAAGCGAAAAGCTTCGGCGATGCCATGGCTTAAAACTGGTGGTAGTTGTTGATGATGATGATGAAAAGCTTTATTAACAAAGAAGGGAAAAAAAGGAAAAAAGTACAGATACGGGTGGAATCTTTAGTTCAGGATCCCAGTGGCCACCGCTGTGGCTCTAACCTAGTGCGCGCTGCGTCGCCAGTTCTGAGCTGAGCAGGGTGCAAAGTGCAAAAAAAGAGCGTTTCCTTTCGTGGTAATGCTTTCTGCTGTGGTGCGGCGTCTTGCAGGCGGGCGCATAAGGCCGAGTCACACTGCGGAAACAGTCGGCCAACCCGTCCGACAAAACAGCGTTTTCGTCGGGTTGGCGATCCTGTCACACCGCGTCAACACGAACAGTGGGTAAACGTGTCGCTGTCTCCCGCCAGCCTGTGTTGGCCACATGTGCGCCACTTGTTCAGAAACTCTCTGTCACAACGGAAAAACCACTTCAATCGTGTTCCCCGGCGCTTCTCTACTGTTGCTCGCGCGCTCTCCTCCGTGCGTATGCACAGCCGCGGAAACTGGAGAAACGTTGCGCTGCCGTAGCTACTGGCGGTTTTGCAGAATATCGGAAGAATTATGACCGTGCGCGGCGGCTGAGGTGCAGCCTTGCTCGATTCTGACTCGGACGGCGAGCTGCCACCGCAGAGAAACCACGCTGGATGATCGACAGGCTGGGAAAGGCGCCTGAGCGAGGCATTTTCGAAACCTTCATGCGAGAGAATTAAACACGGGCTACACGCGTCTATTTTCTGTGCCCTGCGTCTACTTCTACGCATTTCGTATTTTGCGCTGCTGTTCCACAATGCATTGTCAACCCAGCCGGACACTCCAAATCCGCCGCAATCTCTGCTGAGTCATCGAGTTTGTTGCAGGCTCTCAGAGTACTAAAAAAAGGTATAATTATACGCGTCATTCGTGCAATCAAATGGGTACTCACTAAAGTCATTCCGATTGCTATAGCAAAGAAAAATGTGCTGCACTGCTTTCTTGTTCATCTCAAGTTCAAAAATAGCACGAAAGGTAACTCGCGCTCACCTGCGAAATACGGTCCCAAATATCGATCTCTTGAAACACAGATTCCTTCAGGTCACGCCGTTGATATTTTGGGTCTGTTATATCCCATGGAAAGCGCGTCTCTACAATCATCGCGATCAGGTCACTTTCCTGGCGGCACGAGTACGACGGCGGCATGTTCACGCGAGCAACTGGCACACTCGTATGCCGGCTCCTGCTCGGGTGGTTCTCGCGCACAAACCCGTCAAGAAACTTCTGCAGCTCGCGGCCGAGGCAGTCCCTAGAACAAGGCATTCCTTTTGGCTCCCTACAGAGCCGCGTTCGTCAGAAGTGTACGCTTATTCACAAGAATGCGACGGGGATCGTAGGAAACGTGTTTCTCCATGGCGGCCGCATCCGCCAGCCGACGGTGGCCACGGCAGCCTTCCCGTCTCTATGCGCCCGCCTGCAACACGCCGTACCACAGCAGACTGCGTTACGACGAAAGCAAACGGTCTTTTTTGCACTTTGCAAACGACGTTTCCAAGCAAGAAAGGCACAAAAGCGTTGAATCACCACAAAGGGCTTGGTTTGGTTGGTGCGGTGTCTCCGGGAAATTCGCCCGGCCGGCGAACAGCGCCAACTGGGCCCACGAACGCTGTTTTTTTATTGTTCCGGTTCCCGGAAGCTGTCATACCGAGGCAACACCCCAGCAACCTGTCTCGTTTCCCTGCCGTTCGCGCAGTGTGACAAGAAGTTGTGGGACGAGTTGGTTAGACGACTTGTTGACGGCTCGCTTGCAAACGTGTTTGGTTCATGTCGTTGTTGTGTTTCCGCAGTGTGACTCGGGCTTAAATCTGGGGGTTTGTCGCCAGAGCATCCCCATGTTACGTGGTATGTGGTGGGAGTCTCGCCACACCATGGGCAAACCCCGTCATATTGGTCCGGAAAGATAATATGAAATTTATCTAGGTTTGGGAAAGTGTTCGTCTGTAATCTACGCCAATCCCTGGCCTCTTCCGCGTTGAGCTTGCGGTGCGGGGGAGGGTACTCTTGTTTCTGCGTTCGTGGGATGTGTAGTCTTTCCCCATATGTAGGGGGGAGAGGAGAGAGGTCAGGGAGGTTAGACGAACGATGGAATGAGAGGCGTCGAGACAAACGAGCAGTGGAGACCCCTGAACAAAGAGCTTTTTCTGACGACGGGGCCCACGCTAGACTTGGTGTTGACTAGCCTAGTGAAGCTTTTCGCTTCAAAAGGACTCACGTGGAGTCACGTGGGAGCAGCGAGCGCCCACCCGAACAGGTTTGCCGGTGTCCGGCGCCTCTTTCGATTCGACCACCACTCCGTTCCGTTGTGGCCGTTGTTTCCACCTCCGTCACCGCCGCGCCGTAGAGGAGGCCGGCTGTGAGAATGAGGCATTACACGTAATACCATAGCCTTCTTTATACTCTCTGTGCCTGTCAACGCGCCGCGCAAACTATGGAGCGGCGCCGTCGGGAAAGTTGCGCGGCGCCGCCGCTCCCGCCTCTGAGGGCGCCACTGACGTAGGTGTCGAGGCGCACTGGTGCGAATGCCGGCGCGAGGATGGGAGCGCTGGTATTCCCTCGCGGGATAACTGCTACTAAGCATGAATCGTACATATTCGTTATATTTACTTGCGAGGCCGACATCCTCTAACGATAACAAGTTATCGCGTTAGTTGTTAGCCAGTAACAGCAATGCTATGACATGGTATTTGATGCAGTTTCAAGATATGTGGGCATGGCTCGAAAAACTGCATGACTGCTCCGCTAGCGTCGGTAGTAATAGAACAGTTACAATGCTAGTTTACGCTGCGCTAAAACAAAATTTAAGAAGAAAGGCACCAGCATTTATTTACACATTTCACAACAGCAGTTGTGCTACAAGAGTGACTACTTTTACAGTTCATGACTTTTCGTGAGAGTGGCTTCTGCCGAAACAGCGGCTTATACGCATCATTCTTGTCTGTTATCGAAGAGGCGTAGTTCACCAGCAGTGGTCTGATGAATCTAGTTGCCACAAGTAGAGAAAAATTTTCACGGTGACTGCTGTCACTGACAGGGCACTTCAGCAACCTTGATTTACAGATGGCTGTAAAAGCTGCATCAGTCAGATTTTTCAATTGATTTTCAAGTCGTGGGTTTTCTTTTAAGCTTGTCTCCACAAACAGCCGCAGCCTAAGACATAGAGTAATTCGTCAGATGGGTAAAGCAGCCCACCACGGTCCTTCTCGGGTGAACTGCTCGAATGGGTATTGTAGGTGGCTTGGTAGTGAGTAAACAGCATTGCTCACATTCCATATGTTCACTTATCACACGAGCGATGTAGCCACGTAAGTAGAACGTGGCCGACAGCTGCGATGTAGGTAGAGAAGCAGGGACATGCTGCACGTGTAAGCGTCCCAAGGCTTCCAAAGCAGCCTCTGAAAGCTCATCGCTGCTCCCAAGTGCACATTGCCCTGTAGTCCTAAGTTCAGTGCTGTGGTGACTCTCATGATATAGTACGTTGCTGTGTTCAGATGTCGCGGCAATTCCCGTCTTCAAGACTTTATAGTCCTGAGAGTACCGACCGCACGTCAAGTTGGTCGTTGCATCCCAGTGACCGCCTAAGGGTTCCAAACAGCGCTTCAATTGGGTCACTGCTGAATTTCCGCGTTAGTACAAAACAGAACTTCTCCTCAGCTACCAGATAGCGAATGCACAAGCCGTCGAGTAAGTTGTGAGCAGAAGTGCCTCGTACGTTTGGGCAGTGAAAAAGGCACGAGGATAAGTTGAACTTCCAGCCATTCCAGCCTAGAATCATTTTTTGTCGTCAAAGTGCCTGACGTCAGGAAAATTTTGCTCGATATGTTGGCACTTGTTGCTGGTGTCGTGCAGTAGTAAACATTGATGGATACTATTCATAAACAGTATTGTTGGTTCCGCATAGGCAAATGATGTATGGCAGCTCTGTCCTGCGTGCTCTTTCAAAAACTCCAGAGCAGATGATAACGTCTGGAGAAAAAACTTGGACAGCTCGTTAGCCGTTCATTTTTTCAATATTGTTAGGAAAAACATGTTTTCTGGTTAGACTCATCACAGGTTTTACAATCCTATCTTTCTTACATCTCGTAGAGTTTCTTCAAGTGAGATGATGAAAACCTCACCTTTCTTTCCAAGGTCCCGTGCAAGGAACTGAGAGCGGATGTTTTTCAAGACGTGGCAATAATCAAAGCTTAAATAAAGCCCTCTAATACTGCAAACACTGCAAAACAGCCCACATAACAACGACAGATCAACAGCACGTGGCTATCCGGGCTGCTCTCATCACAGCGCACCCGGCACTCGCCTCGCGAGGGTGCCCCAACGTCACTGTCGCCATCTCTCGGCAGCCAGCGGCGTAACTTCTCAAGGGAGGAGGAGCGGCGACGACGGCCGCGGAGCGCGGGGTTGCCAGGCACAGAAAGTATAAAGGAGGCTATGGTAATACATATGCCTACCCTAAGCGATCTCGATATCTCGCATTTCACGTTCGATTCATCGCATGCACCATTGTCAAAATGCTCCAAGACCATTAGCGACTATAACAAAGCTAATTTTGTAGCGCTTAATGACTAGCCCCCTTTTTAGATGTTTTCTTACCAGGTTATATGGAGCGCTGAGCATAAATGATTCCTGAGCATAAATGAGCTTAAATGATTCCTCGTCTTGTCTCTTCTTCGGCGCGCGTACTCCAATAGCCATGCTCCATGGTATTACATATAATTAAAACAATTAAGAAAAACTTTTCGAACTGCTAAGCATTCATTAAAACGTGCCAATTGGACAGCATACAAGACAGCTGCTTAAGTATATTAGTGATCACTGAAATCTACTAAAGTAACCCTCCTGAACATTCTGCAGACTATTCAAAAACGCCTCTGGAACATAATAAAACCTGGAAAAACCAATAAAGTGTTGTTATTGCACCCACTGGCCAACCTGCTCCCGACCACCTCCGTGCTACTGTACTAAATGATCTTTCGTTAAATCGTTTCCTTCTTCATTCAATGTTATTCAACGTCCCGATCTGCAACTGTGCGATCATTTCGCGATGGATCCTAGCATGTTCGACTTGCAAGGCACTATAACGATTACCGATTTGAAACTAACATCTTCTAGTGGAACTGATTGGTATAAATGGCAAATTTTTAGGAAATTCTAAAGAGCAGTTCTATCTTCATGAAAATGAATATTCTCACAATCGTATCATCATGGTGTACTAGTGAAGACTGGAAGAGTGCTGCGGTCATACTAGTACATAAAGCCGGAGGTAGACAGAATCCATCCGACCGTTGACCCATATCTTTGAGATCAATAGAATGCAAAATAATGGTACATATATTTACACATCTTGTTAATTTCCTGGGGATATAAATTTCTTCGCTCTAACAAAGTATGGCTTCCGAAATTTTTTTCTCCTGTGACATTCAGCTACTTTCCTTTACTCAGGACTTGCACATTATATTTTGGGCTCCGCTTTTTCATCTGACTGCACATTTCTTGACTTTGCTACTTTGCTAAAGCATTCGATAAAGTTAATAACTCGCTACTATTACACAAACTAAGTGTGCCGAACATAGGCCCTGCAGTTCTTCACTGGATCCGTGGATTTCCTTCTTCTCGTGTTGAATTTGTCAACATTAATGACGCTGATTCCTCTACTGTACCACTTGGGTCTGGGGTTCCTCAAGGATCAGTGGTTGGCCCCCTTACCTTTTTGTTATCTTCTATATTGCTGTGAATTGCCGCTCTCGTCCTTAATGTACTTTGTATTCTGAGAGTAAAATAAATAAATAAATATCTCTTACCAAGGAGCATGCCCGGCGGAGGGGGGAAGGCGAATTAAAAAGAGAGGGGGTGCTTTTCTGAAGTAGCACTATGTCTTTTCCGGCGTAGTATTACCTGTATTGGCGAACAGGAGAAAATAGGTGAATCGCTTTTACTAGTACGCTGGTTAAGTAAATTTTAATAGTTAACATTTCAACTATTAGAGTTCGGCGCCTGGCTGTCTCTACAGATTTGTAGTTCGCTGTTAGTAATAGCCATGTCAGTTTTTATAATTTGAAGGAAGAAATTTCCGACGGTGCTGTGGTACAACAAACTTTTCGCAATCTCCGGTGCAATTCACTCCACCGTCCCAGCGACTTCGCAAATACCGGGACGTTGTAGTACAACATGACGGAACTCTCCTTATGTATTAACATTGCATTTAGTGCTGAATAAAGAAGTATTTTTTTCTGTCCACCCTGCACATCATTAGTCATTCAAACATACTCAATCGTTGCTTTTCTCAATATGCGACCAGCCGCATCGACCTAGCTGAATATAAATGTGTGCGATAGAAAGTGCTAAAGATCGTGCGGGCGATTGTTTGGAGAAATTGAGGTTGTATATCTTGTAATCAGCGCGATGAAGCCGAGACACATGACAAAAAGAAAAACATTTACGATAATTGAGCATATTAATTCGGGTGAAAATGTTGGACTACGTCACGCCAGTCAAGCACTGTCCACTTTATAAGTCGTGCAGCTCGCTTAATCTCGCCTCGAACTTCCGGCTAAACATCAGTGCCGGGTTCATTAAATATAATCTCTCTCCACCTGAAATGTTATGCGGTAATAAATTTCCCCGGAGGTGTTCTTTTCTATCATATTAAACTTTAAATCTAGCAGGACACTTTCTAATAATTCCTACGCACAGTCTTTGCCAAAAGTAACCAAGCAATGGGTTCTTGCTTCTCGAACGTATAACGGAACATTTACAGCAGCCTTAAAGACCGAACGGTGCCATTATGTAAGAACAAGGTCTCACCATTCTTTACACAGAATCAGAGCTTAAGGGCTGCCATGAGTGCTTCGCTACGCGGCTGATTAACAACCCACCTGTGCCGGGTTACTTTTGTCAAAGACTGTATATCCGATGATTTTGGTGTGCCATACTGCCGCTACCGTTATTCCAATCACACTAATACCCTAATTTTTCGCTACGTTTCACTGTGCTCAGCAAGAATTAGCGGCATTTAACACCCCTACGTCCACGTGGTCGAGGTCGATCCAGGCAAGTAAAAGAGATTAGCGCAAGCGACCGATCCCCGGAGCGACGGAATGCCAACGAGCGGCTCTGTGGTTCACGAACCAGAGTGCCAGGCTGTTCCTATGCTCATAAGAGCAGTTTAGCAGACAGGCACTGCCTGGAAAAATATTTTTTTTCTCTTCTTTTATGAAAGGCGCGCTTCCTACGGAGACCGGTCAAGCTCGAAAGATGACATCATTTTTTTCGCTTGGCGTTTATTTCAGTAAAAAATGCGCTTGAGCCGCGCGACCGACGATTACGGTGGAAGAGACATCACTCGTCTAAGACGGGTGCTTTTGTTTGAATGCAGCCAAAGGTAATCGCCCCGGTGAATAAAACCGGCGGTTTGGTTCACCGAGTCTCCGTATGGCGACAAAGGGGTTATAAATGAGATGTAATTCTTACGAATTAAAATATCGCTGCTCACAACAACGCCGCCGCCAAAAACAAAGGCCACGTTCGCAGCCACACAGGTAGGCCTACACCGAAGTGAGCACAGCAGCACTGGGACACTTGGGAAGCGGCGCACTTGAGAGAGGCTGCTTCTTTCCGGCCTCCCCTCCGCTGCAAACATGGGAACGGCTCTGCACTGCCCCTGTCGTCGTGTTCACAAACCGACAACTTTTTTTACTCGCTCTTGCTCCTCATAGCTCACACAGCAGCTTTGGCGCTTTAAAATGCATTATTTTAGGAGCGCACTAAAACGATTGTCCCGTCCCAAACTACGATCACCACCATGACTGCAGTGCAAGACGCCACCCCATGACACGGTTATCTAATTACAGCTGACGACCGAAGAAAGTAGAGCAGACTGCAACGTTCTCGTTCCACTCATGCAGGAATAGGAATAAGATGTGTGCGCCCGCTACTTGATCTGACATCGTGGCGCGCGAACTCATTAGGACCATTGAATTATTTTCCATACGACAAGCTTGCATTCCGTTGGAAAAGCCTACCGGACCTGAACTGGACGCAACGTCATCGGGTCCTGAAAAGGACCAAGTACAATGCGAGACTGATTAGGGATCTTCGTGCAGTTCTGAAGATCATATACGGAGTTCGGAAAAAGAATCGCGAGCGAGCAATCAGGGGCAGCGCTAACTTCTCGCTTGCCTTTTACTTTCTCTTCGTGAGTGGGTCCATTATAGACAGCAAGCACTTTTTTGCATGGTTTGGCGATCCTGCTTGCAATTACGACAAGAATCATCACAGAGAAAACGCGTGAACGGCTAAAAAAAAACCGAAAACCTGCGTATGCCGGGAATCAAAGCCAGGCCACCCGCGTGGCAGGCGAGTATTCTTAGCTGAGAAGGGTTGTTTTGTAGGCCAGTTGGTCATACATATTTCAAGAAATGCTTCGGCGCGGCAGACAAGGAGTATTCTTACACTGAACCACCGAAGCCGACGTAACGGCACTGCGTGCAAAGCCAACGGATGCATTGCGCAAGCACCCCAGATGTGGGTCACAGACTCCTTCCTCCATCTTGCCCAAGTCGTCGCTCCTCACTTGCGTTACGCCGGCCACGCAGACGCCGCCCCCGGGCCCCAGAAAAAGCGACTATGCCTTTGTCGCCATCTCGATGTATACTGCAACAGTTTAAAAATAATGTTGAATTGTTCCAACAGATTTACCACATACAGCACATGTCTCATAATCCTGGTGAAATTTTTTCCTGTACCTTCGCGTTCTAAGACGCCCTGATCTCGCTGCAAAAAGCGGGACGTTGCTTCTTCAATTACCACAGAACAACTGATTCCTGATTTCACGTTTCCATTCTCTGCACAGGTCCAGAGCCCGATTTATTCCATTAAATTTATCCATTATTTTTAACCCTGTCCCTTCTTTATCAGGCGTTCTGAGCTGTTTATTTCCTCGCTATGGCTACCTGCATAATTACTAGTTGTTTTTTTAGTCCTTTTCCTCCCCTCTGAGCCAATGCTTTTTCTGTACAAGTACTCAAATACTTTGACTGGCCATATCTTTTCGTCCACTTTCCTCAGGCCTTCTTCATACAATATTTTACATTTTGCTTCCCGCTCTTGAAATGGTGCCCAAGTACCCTTTGCGTTATTAGTCGTTTTGCAATGGGCACCTAATGCTGATGTTAATCTGTCGTCACCTTTCGCTTTATTTACAGGCCGGTCCTGCAAAGGTGCGTTCGTTCTGAACATCTATAGCAGACCGCAACAACGCAAAGCCACGTTAGACTAAATCTTTCACAAAGCGAAGCGAATAGCGAGCGCATCGCCTTTAGTGGTGGTAGGGAGTTTTAACGCGTACAGCTACCAATGGGGATATCATACAGAGGACGTAAAAGGCAGGAAGTTAGCCGCAGCCATAGACGACGCAGCACTAACTACCCTCACGGACCCGCTGTACTTGACTAGAGGTGGAAATAGCCTCTCTCGAGACACGTGTCCAGACCTCTCGCTAGTCTGGAACGCTAGAAATTACGAATGGCACAATACACAAGGAACTCTCGGCAGTGACCACTGCATCCTACAAATCGCATTAGAATCAAATAAATTACGGAAAAGGAGGGGAGAGGCTTGCCTGACCGATCCGACGAAGTTCAGGGAATTGGAAACCCCGGCCCTGGGTGTCGACGCGGCTGGCTATGAGGATGGGACCAAAACGCTAATTGAAACCAAAAATCGCTTCACGCTCAAATTTCAGACCACCGACGGCACCCCGGCAGTAGAGAACCACCTCTTGCACTTGTGGGAAGCCAGGAGATCTCTAACTAAGAGATGGCAAAAACAAAAACATAACCGTCAGCTTAAAATTAGAAATGCCCAGCTAACCAAACAAGCGGAAGAGTACGCATGGTCTCTAGCCAAAACCAACTGGAGGAAATGCGATTCCCTACAAGGCGCCCTCAGCACGAAAGATTCCCCAGCACATGGAGCTTGCTCAGGTGTCTCATTGAGCCTAACAAAACAAAAAGCAAACAGAGCAAGAATTTAAGGAAGGCACTCCACGACTTTCAAGGAACAGACGAAAAACTCGCCGACAAACTCAGAACAAGGTACTTATGTACGACTGCAGACGATGATGAGGAGATAAGGACATACACTGGAGAGGAAAATTCAAAGTTGGACGCAAAATTTACCGTCGAAGAAAACAAAGCCGCACTGATGAAGATGAGGCGAGGGACGGCACCGGGAGATGGCAAGATAACGGTCGGCCTTCTGGCCAGCCTCAACGATCCAGCTCTATAAGATTTTACGCACTACATCAACGAATGATGGGACTTGGGGCAGTTACCAAACGACTGGAAAACATCTGTAGTGACGTTCATCACCAAGCCCGGTAACAAGATAAACATAGACAATTTGAGACCAATATCTCCCACGTCCTGCGCCGGTAAGCTCATGGAGGTGGCAGTGAGGCAGCAAAGGCTCTCCAATTATTCGGAACAGCACGAGCTGCTGCCGCCCCCAATGTTCGGCTTCCGGACATTTATAAGCGCAGGATGTGCTGCTCCAAATCAATAGGGAAGTCATTGACCCCCCCTTCGGGAATTCGGCGGACAGGGCTATTTTGGCCCTGGACCTGAAGGCGGCTTTTGACAACGTTAAACATAGCAAAATTCTTCAGAATTTGAACGCCACCAATTGCGGCGAGAAAACATTCACATATGTACAAAACTTTTTAGAAAATAGGAAAGCTTATATCAGAGTTGGCAATGATGATGATGATGAAAACATTTATTGAAAGCCACACTGCCTTAGTTGAAGGGAAGGCTGATCGGGTCTCTAGTCCGGGACGCCGTTGGTAAAAGCCGCTGCCCGTGCTCAGGCGACGAGGGCTCGTTGTTCCTCGAGGTCCGAGCTGGACAGGGCCGCCTCCCAGCCCTCCCGCATTGGCTGATTTATGATGTCTATGCTGTCATTTTTCTGACAAGCCCATACCATATGGTATAGGTTTGCCTTCTGGCCAAAAAAATTGCACTTGCCGAAAAGGACTCGGGCTCAATGGCGTGAAGCGTAGCTGGATTATTGAAAGACATAGTTTGTAGACTGCGAAGGTGACATTCCTCTGATTTACTGAGACCCTTAGCGGGCCTTAGGAGTGTCTCTTTCAAGGCGCAAATGTTGTAATATTTCTGAATATGTTGTTAACGTCCTCCATTAATGATTCAGACTTGGCAATGAAAAATTCGGGCCCATCGAGATGGGATCCCGAGGGACGCCTCAAGGAGCAGTTACCTCTGCGCTGCTTTTTAACGTTGCCCTCATGGGCCTCCCCGAGGGGCGCAATGCCGTGGATGGCGTACGCCGCGCCATCTACGCAGACGACATTACTATCTGGTCGTCCAGGGGCAGCGTGGGCAGATGGAGGGGCCCCTCAAAGAGGCCGCCTCGGTAGTGCAAGATTACGCTCGGGAGTGGGGCCTGGGATGCGCTCCAAACAAATCAGAACTTCTACACTTTAAAACGGATAAAAATTCAGGTGATAACATGCAAATTTACGTTAACAACACCCAGATACCAGTAGTGGAGATGCTTCGGGTATTGGGATTACAAATTAATAACCGGGGTAACAATGAGACGGCCTTGCTAAAAATAAAGTCCACCTGCGAACAAATTAGTAGGATGATTGGCAGGATATCCAGCAAGCATGGTGGACTTCTAGAAAAAGAAACCGTTCGCCTGGCTCAGGCGTTTATCGTCAGTCACGTGGTTTATGCGGCGCAATACCTCAAGCTGAGCAAGAGCGACCGCGGGAACCTCAACGCGATGATTCGGGCGACGGTTAAAAAAGCGCTAGGACTCCCTGCCAAAGCGTCCACTGAGCGCCTGCTCCAACTTGGTGTCCACAACTCGGTGGAGGGGCTGACTGAGGCCCACAGAACAAGCTAAATTGTCAGGCTGTCGGTGTCCAGCGCCGGCAGACAAGTCCTTCGGGACCTCAATCTCGCGCTGCTCCCCACCACCGAACGCAGAGTCGACATCCCCGAGGCATGGAAAAGCACTTTGTCTGTTAAGCTGCTCCCCAAGAATATGAATTGGGAGTATAATCAGGGAAGGCGTGAAGCCAGGGCAAAATTTATCCCAAATTACTACGCGAATAAGACAGGCATATACTACGTGGATGCAGCGGGTCCAACCGAGGAGGACATCTGCACCATTGCGGTGGTGCACGAGGGAAAGCAGGTGAACGGGCTCTCGGTAAAAAGTAGCGACACGCTAATGTTGGAGGAAGTGGCGATTGCACTGGCCGCCACCTACTCCGACGCGGCGTACATAATCTCGGACTCGCAGCCGGCGAGCCGAAATTACGTGCGGGGTAGGATAGCGCCACTCGTCCGCAGAATACTATTGGCATCTGAGAGCAATTCGAATTCCGCTATGAGAAAAAAACAGATAGTATGGGTACCCGGTCACCAGGGGGTTGAGGGAAACGAGGCCGCTTACACGGCTGCCCGAGCGTTCCTTCCCCCGGGTTCCACTCAATTCCCCGGTTCTGCCGCGCCAATCATACCGATTCCGCTAATCTCTTAGGCGGGCTTGGAATATCCTTTGTCAGCAAAAAGAATATAAAGCTAAAATCTCCGCCAACAGACAAAATGAAATCCTCGGAACGATGCGTATCAGACAGGCGAAGATCGGCGTGGTGGTGGCGCTTTCTGGTACAGTTCGAGCACCTGCTGTCCTTCAACGTGCACAGAAATCCCTGCACGCAGGCGCTTTCGCCTTTCGCCTCCATCAAACCAACGAGCTCGCGCTGACGCAGCTCTCAGCAGAAAGAAGCTCACGGCACACAGCGGCAAAAAATGCTATGCCGCATGCAAACTGCTTTTTGATTTTCGGTGGCCGTGGTGAACTGGGACAATATTTTGCATGGCAGACTATGAGAAACGTACACGCTGAGCTACTAATTAATATTACGTTCTATAGAGCCATTTTCTTCAAGTCCTTCTCCAAGCAGTCATGTAATTTCTTGTTGACCTATTCGCCCAACAGCAATTACTTGAAAAACGTACTTGTATATAAGTATTGAAATTACATTACTATATATTATGCCACGGACAAAACACATATATCTCACTTCTAACAAATGTATTAAAAGACTCGAATATAATTACACAGCAGTGTGCGTGTTTCCCCACTATACAAAACCAATCCTAAGGTGCTGCTGTATCGCTCGCAATCACCATAAAATTGCTCGCTTTACTTTTTGCCGATATGAGACATGTTTTGCGCCTCCCTCTAATCGGTCTGCACTAGGTACCAGACTACCTTGCTCATGTCATCATATTGAGAGCTTAAACTTCCTATCACCTTAAGTAATGCTCCAGAATTTCAATCTATTAAGTAGAATTTAAAATTTTCGCAGCCAGCATCAAGTAGCGCAACTAAATATACCAGTTTCTAACCCTCCTATGTGTTTAAATGCACCTTTTGAACACAGCATGCAACTTTGAAACTTTCCTTATGTCACTAATCGCGCTCTGTATAAGAGCAAAATGTTAGAGGCTGCTGATTTTAATTCACTGACATGTTTAATTCGTGTGTTCTTGTATCATAAACGCATATTTTAACCTGCCAGTTATGACATGTTTATTCTTTTGCTTCTCCCGTCCCCTCCTGCCATTGCCTCATGTCAGGCTTCAGTATGTCAGAATAAAATAAAGACGCTACAAATACGACCACCACTAAAGCGTCGCCTTTTTCATTCCGTAATCAAAATACAGACCAACCCGCAGTCGCCATAAAGCTAATATACGTGACGCCAACGCGCCCTGCTCGACTCGACTCTGTACTGGACTTCCATTAGTGGCGCCATCTGGGTTGCGAAGGAATGGATACAAGCATCCTGTGGTGTTTTTAAGCTCTGGCAGATGAAGCCACATAGTCTACAAATGTCCTACAAACCATTACATCGGTATAACATCGGCGTGTCGTAGGAACTATAACGCTCCTATGACATCTAAGTGTGTTAACGCGCGACTTTGAAGCGGACAGCAGGAATTCTGTGCATCTGTGCTAATATTTAGGCGCCCTAATATGCGCGGACGTACTGTCTCCGAGTTTTTACTACACCAAACAAGGCGCGATTAGAAGCAGAACCGCGCATGTGATCACTTTCGACGCGCATCGCGCATCTCTCCAAGCAGAGTAATCCGAGATAAATTTGTTGCGGGTTAGGTGCGACACTGATAACGCCAAGCCGTTGTGTGATGACATGTTCCGGTTGGCGATCATGCCGTGAAGCATGCGGCTTTTTTCCCGGACATATCCGCAGTACTGATCGTGGTGTTCAGCATCGAGGCGAGAAACTGGAACACCGGACAGGTCAAAGACGAATGCGGACAAGCTTGCCTCCTTGCACTGCCGCCGCGTTTTCTCTGGTGTTGTTTGCCCAGTGATATCTCCAAGACAACAATTTAAAGGAAATGCGGTTGAGCTTCGGCTTATGGGGTTTAACGTTCCAAAGCGACTCAGGCTATCAGGGACGCCGTAGTGAAAGGCTCCGGAAATTTCGACCACCTGGGGTTCTTTAACGAGCACTGACATCGCACAGTACACGGGCCTCTAGAATTTCTCCTGCAAAGAAATTCTAGCCGCCGCGGCCGGGATCGCCACCGCGGTGGCTACGCGGTTGAGCTTCACTCACCTGGATGCCTTAGACGTGACTTCACTGCTCCACCCTGCTTCAAGTGCGCGGCTGCTGCCTTGTCACATCCGGAATGCACGCTGGGTTCCTCTTAACGCTCGCTGCCTGAGCCGAGTTGCTAGTAGCTACTACAAGCCGCTCGTGGCTACATTTCCAATGTATTCGCGTTATGAGGGAAAGACGCCTTCTCTGGAGACCTGCAAGCGTGATCGGCGCAGCGATTGCAGTGGGTGCTCGCTCAGTGCGCTGATTTTTGGGCTGCCGAAGCAGCTTTGTCGCAAAAAAGGACAACAAGACCAATACACTCACCGTCCGAGTTCACCGGCGGCTTGCTTGACCGGACCTGTTGCGCTCAGCTTTTTGCTTGTACACGATACGGATCATGGCTGCAAAGTCCCTCCTCAAACAAAGCTGGTTGCGGTGGTGGCGCCATCTGCTGCACTTGCCTCGAGTCACTGAAAATGCATCAACAACGACAAAAAAAAAACGGCCTCTCAATGAACAGCATTCCTCGGTAAAAAACTCTCTGCGCACCGCACGAAAAGAAATCCAGCTTAAGGTCAAAAACTCCGCCTAATTGGAAAGGCTTTTGGCGACAATCCAGTTACAAGTGTTGCCAGATCTTATCTGCGCGAAGTGAATGCTTTGGAGTCATGTTCATTACGTATCAATAATCAGCACCGGGGCGACGGAGCGCTTGCCGTGCCCGACGTGGTGGCCGCTCCGCTCGCACGCTCCTCCGATGGGCAAACAGCAGCCGTTTTGCGCGCAACGGGCGGTGTTTTAGCAGACGACGCACCGAGTCGGGATGCCTTCGTAGTCGCCTTTTCAAGCAAAGGTTGCCAAGACGGAAACGCTTTGAATTTCATGTGAGCTTCGTTATCACAGTTTATCGGCCCATAGCCTACGTCAATAACATTATTTGAACGCTGACGAAATGAAAATATGCAGTTCTTGCGCCCGGACCGTTACGCGCGCACGGCTGATGGAACAGGCAGGCGAAAGTTTGGTTCCACGTGACCCCGGCGGACTTGCAGCCTCTACAAGGTGTTTCAGGGAAGACTAAATGATTCCCTAAAATTGGTTTCTTGAGGTAAATACGGCTTTTTCAGCAAAGTATTACCAGCGCTGGCGGACACGAGAAAACCGGTTAATCTTTTTAAGTAGTACGCTGGTTAACTAATTCTTAACTTTATATTATTAACTTTATAACGATTAGTGTTAGGCGCCTAGTTCCAATCACAAATTCGTAGCCCGTAGTTAGTAATAGCCGCATGAGTTCTCATAACATGCTCTGGACAAAAACATTTTTGTGCGGGGAACCGTTTATGAACGAAGTTTTTTCGCATAATGCAAGATTCTACTATGACAAACAATATATCCGCAAATCGTCCGCCGCGGTGGCTCAGTGGTTATGGTGCTCGGCTGCTCACCCGAAAGACGCGGGTTCGATCCCGGCCGCGGGGTTGAATTTCTATGGAGGCGAAATTTTAGAGCCCCGTGCACTGTGCGTTGTCAGTGCCCCAGGTGGTCGAAATTTCCGGAGCCCTTCACTACGGCGTCTCTCGTAGCCTTAGTCGCTTTGGGACGTTAAACCCCATAAATCAAACCAATATCCGCAGATCACCCAATGGCACTCTAATATTTTTTTTCGGTTAACGTTTTTGCTCTCGTCAAAAGCGTTCCCAATTGGTTTTCTATGGCAGCCTTCACTGTTCGATGCGATCGATGGAAGAACTTTGACGAAAAAAATTTGCTATATGTCAGAAGAACGGACCATTACGTTCAGTATTTCCATAGCAGTGTTTTACAATTTTCCAGTTTTCGAAATTTCTGTCTCAGAATGCTGGATATGTCGAAAACCCGATTATTCTTGGCGCTTTGGAGCGTTAAAATCTGACTTTTTTGACTAGTTACGTGCACTGGACAGGCTGCTTTGCCTGTATGCTTTTCGAAAGCGCATATATTTTGGCACCATATAGCCTAACCATAGCCATAGCGCTGAGGATAATCGCGTTTTCGAAATTCTATACACTGATATCGCTATTACTGACAGCCGGCTACAAATCTCTAATTGCAACCATCTGCTTAGCTGTGATTGTTAAGAAGTTAATAATAAGAAATTAGTCAACCAGCTTACGACTTAACACGCCAGCTTTCCGGTGTCCGCCAAAATGGTAATAATATACCGCAAAAGCTACATTTTCCTCCAAAAAAGGCTATTTTTGGAAATTAATTCCCAGAAAACCAAACTCGGCTACAAGACGACTTGACTCTTCTTGACTGTTCTTGACTGTTCTTGAGTATAGGCTAGTGCTACTCTAAGCACCTGCATCGACAAGCCGTCTTGGAGTTGAAGTCTTCTAGACATGCTCCTTTAGGCAGTCTGCAAATCTGCCATACTGGATTATTTCAAGAACCATATGCCGGCATTTGTGCCAAGAATGTCGAGACATATGCTTCTTAAGCCAGTATAGCACATCTACAGACTGGTTAAAAGGGCATGTCTAGAAGACTTCAACACGCGTTGTTGAGATCGAACCAGCCAGCACGCCTGCTTCTACTCTGTATGGCTGCGAGCAACTTGAGTGTGATTACTTTCGGGCCTGCCGCCATGGACCGCACGCACGGAGAGGACCCAGGTGCCAGCTGACTTCAGTTACGGAGTTTGCCCGGTTGGAGTGCAGGACCAAAACAGATCCCCTTTCAGAAAGGTCTGCACGTGTAGAACGTCGCCGCCGCCGCCTCGGGGAGACGAACGTTATCTTCCCCATTTGCCGTGACCGTGCCAGGGAACAAAGGGCCTCATTTCCCGTTGCTCTTTGGCGTGCCAAGCACCGCGACAAGCTGGCGGGCATCATCTCCGACCCTCGCGAACATCTCCAAGCACGAGGAACCACTTTCGGCCTTTTCGTGACCTTGCGTTCCGGCCTCGAACGGCGGGTGTCATTTGTTGATCAACAGATGTCGGTGACCCGCAGACACCTTCGGCTGGCCGGAGGCCATCACCTACCGCAGTCGACGCTACCTCGATGACAACCTTTTTTCCCTCAGACTCCACATGTGAAGGGGGCGTGACCATGAGTGCAGCGGTGTGTTTGTGCGCACAAGTTTGTGCTCTAGGCCCCTCCCACCCCGACGTGGGCGTCCTCAACCTAGGGAATTTAGGGAACGAGAAGCGTATAAAACTCGACAACGAATGCGGCAGAATCGTCTCACTTCTAACCAACATGTCGTAAAAATGTAAATAAACCCTCTTGTAATCTTCCTCCCATCACCCAACTTATTGACTAGACGGCACTCTTGTCCTGGTGGTGGTGGGAACGGGCGTTGGCTTGACCACGGTTCCGACAAGCAGCGAGCAGCAGCAGCAGCGAGCTAGCAACGGCTCCCGAACCGACCCCTTCTGTCAACAGCGTTCTGAACTCGGGAATTAGAGCCCATGCATGCGTTTCAGCAATCACAATGAAGGGCTTCATTGCAGTAATTTAGTCGCAGAAATATAGTAAAAATGCTTCGATACGAAGTGCGTCTCATTGTTTCCGGCTGAAGTGGGCTCCGTGTGCTGTTGAGCAAATAAATTTATAAGTATTTTTGCAATGTTGCAATCAACAAAACTCACTGCAGCTATAGCTGCATGCCCTGATTGCAAACTATCCGCCAGAAGCCGATACTGCGAGCTTTCGACGTCAGATGACGCTAAAAGATTAAGGAAAAAAACAACTCTTACGTTTTGCCCCACCACTAGTAAATACAATGAATTCTCTTTTTTAAAAGATTTGGACAATTTTACTCGAATGTTGCGGCTTTTGTGAAAGACCCCAACCTACTGCGGGTAGAGAATTTACCGTTATAAACCAACACTGGACTCCTAGCTTGGAAAGAGACAAACACTTGGAAATGTATATTAATGCGGTCCAGAACGACATAATTCCCGCCGACAAAAGCCACACTGCAGGGAGACCGAACTTGTCCAAAAAAGAACGGGATGCGTTGAAGGCTCCCAGCAGACGGACAGATGTAATCAAAAAAGCCAACAGTTGAAAGTCCTCTCTTAAGATCTCGTAGAGGGAAAATTGGTTGATGATAATTGTTGTAGGATGCTTGACGTCTTGCAGATTCGAATTGCTCAATCACATTGCAAGAGGACACTTCTGGAGAGGTTAGCTTTTTATAACAATCACATTGCAAGAGGACACTTCTGGAGCGGTTAACTTTTTATAACAATCACATTGCAAGAGGACACTTCTGGAGCGGTTAACTTTTTATAACAATTAAAATCACAAAGGAAGATACAGGCAAGGAGAAAACATATTTACACTTGACTGACTCGACGTGACGAAACCAGTCCTCGGTCCTGCCGAAACAGCTGGTTTTAAACCCTATGTCCCCGCCCTCGGTGGGGAGAATAACCAATCAGGTACTGCACAAACATCCACCCAATAACCTATTGGGGAAAGAAAAAACATCACCAATCAGAAATTTGGAAAGGACAGCACAACCAATCAATGATTGGAGAAAGAAGGTAACTCATCGCGACAAACACTGTACACATATGCACACTTTCCACCATCACGATTTTGGAGAGTTATGCTTTCCTGCTGCGAGCTTCGCGAACATTCATTTTCCTAACGTTCGGTTGACCCAAGTTCAAGGAAAGTCAATCCAACCGATCTGTTAAGCATCGTCGCTCCTCATGCTTGTAGCTAGCGTGGCAATATCCTGTTAACCGCGCTTCAAGCTGTCAACGCACGCCGCTGCAGACATGAGACAAAAGCCACGCACTGTGACGCGGGTCCGCCTCGCCGCAAGCATGTGCACACAGGATGCGACCTAATGAAACCGTCCCTGAACGGAGTTTGACCTTTGCCGTAATCCTCCGCTACCCGGCGCCCCCCTTATCCCGCTGGGTCGAGTGACTCGCCCCCTTCTCTCTGCGGTTGTGCGGAGGGCCCAAGAGAAAGAACGTAATGGGCATTCCACTAACGCGAACCGGAGGCGGCAAAACAAAGTAGAGCACCGCGAACTTCACTCCTCCCAGCCAACAATGTCACACGGACACTTGTTGTCAGTGGAACATTAAAGTTCAGCCACGGTGTCCGACAACAAAACTACATACACATACACACACACGTACGCGTGCACATACGCGCATATAGCGGTTAGTTCAATCCGCTCACACAAGGCTGGAAACCAATCTGCACATTCCAGAATCCACCATGTCAGATCGATGCCCCAAACTGGCAGAAACAACTTCTAGCCGCCTACATCTCGAAACAAAACTTGTTTCTTTTGGGCTTTGTCCAGAAGACTGGACCAAAATTCCGTATAATACGGCACAGCGCTGGTTGTAAAGGCTGCCGCCGCTATTCGGTCTACCTTGTCACTTTCCTCAAGATTGACAGAGGTCACCTGCTTCGCGTTTGCGATCGCCCCTTTGGAATTCACATTAGGGTTACGCCTGTCACCAGCTACCTCACATGCTGTTTTACATCGCGTTTCCAGCAGCTGCTCCCTATCTGGCCGTTCTATCAGCGAGTGCGTTTCGTGGGTCACCAACTTTCCTACACCTTCAGCCAGGTCTGCCATTACTGCGCACAATGTCGGCACCGGCTGCCCAACCATCTCATCTTTGGCCGCCGGCTTACCCTCCTTGCATAGAGTGTTCCCGCTAACAGATCCTGCTTCTCGTCCTCGAACCTTACTGCTACCTCAGAGTTAGCGCACACGAGCTGTGGCACGGAGCTGAGCTCTTGTTCACGAGCAGTATATTCATGTGCCTCACGGGTCTGCTCTATGCCAGTTTGCTGTGACAGGCAGTGTTTCACAGGCGTGACTAACGCACCTATGCCTTCAGACATCTCTTCTGACACGGTACACAGCGTTGAACCCTGCTGACTAACCGCTGCAGCTTTCACAGCTATAGCCATTGGCACACACGTCAGATCAGCTTCTGCTACCTGGAGAGACGCACCTTCCGATTTTATTCGATCGGAGCTCTCGCCCCTCGAAAGTGACTGAATTGTTTCTCCTGTTAGCATTATTTTGGCCCCTGAATCCACAGAGGCTTCAGAACTTTGAACTTCGGTATACATGTCGCCGCATGCCTGGTCCTCCGCCTTAACTGATTGACTGATATTATCAACAACCATCTTCGATTGGGAACACAACCTGTCAGGAACCAGCATTTCCACATGGGCAACTAGTTTGCACACCTCTCTCCTCACAGCCGGAACACTTTGTTCTCGCTTCGAGTTCGGACAGTCAATCATTAAATGTCCAAATTTCATGCAATCAAAACATTGAACAGCAGCAAATTGGATCTAGTTGTCAGCTTTCGCTCCCTGGTTTAATTTCATCTGCATCTGTGCAAGCTTTGTCTTTTCCCGTTCGATTACGAGTTTCAACTTGTCAGTTTCAAGCAGCTGCTCTGCCTTCTGCTCAACCTCCACGCGTCGCATAATGCCCTCCCGATTATACCGTACGGCAGCCATCTCCCTTTTCCGTGCTATCATTTATAGCACGAAAACACTACACCGACGTGGTGAATCCGGAGAAAGCAGAAAGGTCTCCTACCTCGCTGGTTGCTTTCATCTGCCACGGTAATCTCGTCGCCCTGAGTGACGACAGCGGGCTCCTCGACGCGGATGAGTTGAGCCCCGGCTCTCACGGCAGCTCGCTGACTTGAACCTCCCTGATGATGTCGCTTTGCAGCTTGAAATTTCTCCATGCGACAGCCAGGTTCATTCAGCAGCTTGCTGGCCTCGTTTGACTCACTCGTCGCCTGGTTCTTGTCTTGAACCTCAACGTGGACGCCTAGTTCCTTCCGCAGCTCACGGACTTGGCACCTCCACGACACATCGGTCACCTGGCTCCTTCAGCTCCTTGCTGACTTGAGCCTCCTACGTCCCGTTGACACTGATTGACCAGCAGTCTCCGAAGCTTCCAATGTCACTCCATGACGCTGACTAACGTTCCTCCTTTAGGACATACCGCTCTGCAGCTTGTCCACCGACTTGATCTTCCGCCCCTCCGTCAGATACCTCGAGCAGAAAGACGTAGCAAATCCTGTCTCGACTGCGCCAGTTGACAGTCCGCTCTCTCAGATACCTCGACTGGAGAGGTTATTACACAAAGGAAGATACAAGCAAGGAGAAAAAATACGTACACTTCACTGGTTCGTAGTTCTAAGTGACGAAACCAGTCCTCGGTCCTGCCGAAACAGCTGGTTTTAAACCCTATGTCCCCGCCCTCGGTGGGGAGAATAACCAATCAGGTACTGCACAAACATCCACCCAATAACCTATTGGGGAAAGAAAAAACATCACCAATCAGAAATTTGGAAAGGACAGCACAACCAATCAATGATTGGAGAAAGAAGGTAACTCATCGCGACAAACACTGTACACATATGCACACTTTCCACCATCACGATTTTGGAGAGTTATGCTTTCCTGCTGCGAGCTTCGCGAACATTCATTTTCCTAACGTTCGGTTGACCCAAGTTCAAGGAAAGTCAATCCAACCGATCTGTTAAGCATCGTCGCTCCTCATGCTTGTAGCTAGCGTGGCAATATCCTGTTAACCGCGCTTCAAGCTGTCAACGCACGCCGCTGCAGACATGAGACAAAAGCCACGCACTGTGACGCGGGTCCGCCTCGCCGCAAGCATGTGCACACAGGATGCGACCTAATGAAACCGTCCCTGAACGGAGTTTGACCTTTGCCGTAATCCTCCGCTATCCGGCGCCCCCCTTATCCCGCTATGTCGAGTGACTCGCCCCCTTTTCTCTGCGGTTGTGCGGAGGGCCCTAGAGAAAGAACGATTTTTATTGGGGTTTAACGCCCCAAAGCGACTCATGCTATGAGGGACGCCGTAGTGAAGGGCTCCGGAAATTTCGACCACCTGGGGTTCTTTAACGCGCACTGACATCGCATAATACACGGGACTCTAGAATTTCGCCTCCATCGAAATTCGGCCGCCGCGGCCGGGATTGAACCCGCGTCTTTCGGGCCAGCAGTCGAGCGCCGTAACCACTGAGCCACCTCGGCGGGCTGAGAAAGAACGCAATGGGCATTCCACTAACGCGAACCGGATGCGGAAACACAAAGTACAGCACCGCGAACTTCACTCCAGCGGATAAAGGAGGCAGTACAGTAGTCATGAATAACAAAACATACATTGAGGAAGGCATATTACAACTCTCTAACACTCGCTTCTATCAGCGTCTTGAAGGAGACCCAACTCCACAATACCAACAGTATACAGCAGAGGCTCTGGATCAGCTTGCGAAAAATGGGGACATAACCCTGCGGTTAACTAAAGCCCTCACCGCACCACACCCGTCGCCAGGTCGATTTTACTTGCCACCGAAAATCCACAAAATCTTGGCCCTGCATTCGTACGATTACGGAACCAAATTCCAATTGCATTGACACATTAATCAGACATATTCCAACAACACAGGTACCCAACCTAGAAACGCGACACCAACCATTTCTTTCGCGAAATAGCAGGTTTTAAACTCCCGGAAGAAGCCTTTCTGGTAACATCAGGCCAACCTCTCTGCCCTTCCTGTCAATAAATCCTCTCTGCCTCTCTACGCTAACATTCCTGATTCCGATTGTATCACATCTCTGACCGAAGCGTACAAGCAGGATAGAAAGGAGGAGTCCCCTGCTCCACGTGTTCTAGAAATACTTGCAAAAATCTTACTCGAATACAACAACTTTAATTCAACAATCAACACTATTTATAAATTAATGGCACAGCCATGGGTACAGGTATGGCGCCCACCTACGCCAACATGACCATGCATAGTACTGAATCTAGATTTTTGCAAGATTCTCTCATTAAGCCCATCCTATAGAAACGCTATTTGGATGACATTTGTCTTTAATTTGGTCGGACACAGAGCAGGAACTCCTACATTTTATTGAACAAGTCAGCCTTGTCCACCCCAACATATCGTTCACTCACGCGTACTCCCACAGTACAATTAACTTCCTAGATGTATAGATTTAGGTAAAGGAAGGCCCACTTACCACCAACGTATATAGAAAACCGACGGCCCGTCAACAATACTTACACTTTAAAAGTTGTCATCCTCGTCCCTCTAAAGCGAGTATATCATACTCTCAGGCACATCTATTTACAAGAATCTGTTCCCAAGATTAAGACTTCATAAGGAATTCCAACCGCATGCGAGAAGTCCTCACCAAGCAACGATATCACCCGTCATTGTCGACGATGCCATTCAAAGGGCATCTAAACTCAACCGAAAGGAAATACTAGAGGGACGCTGTCGTGTCTTGCTAAGGGAAACGACACTGTAGCCGAGGTACAACAAGAACTCGGGTTTATTGTCAGCCGGCCGTCAGACCGCGCGTCCCGCTGGTCGACGACTCCCCGCGAAAACCAACACGCATGTGCTTATATCGAGATACAGACAGGCAAGGGGGCGGTGCCCAAATACCGGCACGTGGCCGTGAGTTGGCCGTTTGCTTATCGTGATACAAACACTACAGACGCCAACGCAGCGAAGAAACAGATCGCTGGGCAAACTTGGTACTTACCTTCACAAGTAACCCTCCCCAACGTAAACAAAATACTTAAAAAAACATTTCGACATGCTCGAACAAAGCGAGCGCCTGGCTAAAATTTTCACTACTCCCCGTCACGTAGCGTATACAGCCGACCGAAAAAGATTCAGAACATTCTAGTACACTAAGAAACGTATAACCATCTGGGATTGGGGTGTCGACCATGAGCAAAAAGTAAATGCCAGGTCTGTAAACATATACAAACAATAAGCTGTGCAATAAGCACAGCCTCAGGCTTTAAATCAGGCTTTATTCTACCTCCTAGAATGCAGTTTGTGCAGTATACAGTACATTGAGAAGACGGTTAACCCTCTACGAATTCCCTTTAATAACCACCGCTCTCAAGCCATACCTCTACCTAACCTCCTCTTGTCAAAACACATTAATGAGAAAAAACACCCATTTGACGCATTTGATTTAACAGTCTTACAGAGTGGGTTCAAAAACACCTGGGAACGGAGCAACGCGAGTCGTACTTCATTTATAAGTTTGGAACAATTGCCCGCGACATTAACGAAAGCCTGGGGGTTTTGTCTTATATCCGCCTCTTGCAAAGCCAGTGCTGACCTGCCGAGTCCCGGCTTGACATACTTCGGCAGTTCCTCCCTTTTCTAATCCTTTTTAAGCTTCTCCCCATACGCTTACACAGATGTCTTCATCCCACACCGCACTCTTTCCTTCCCCAGTTCGACCATCGCGATGAGCGCGGCGCAAAAGAACCGTCGCTTAACCCCTTCGGCCCTGGTGTCCTATAAAAAGGACACGAAGCAAAACGGCTATAAGTCATGATTAAAATGCCCAATAATCTAAAACAAGAACTGAGCCGACTCCCAAGGCATCCCTATAAGCATAGACAGCACTTTCTCCTTCGTCTTCCTCATCGTAGCGCCGAGAGTAAACAAACAAAATGGCGGAAGATGGGAACGGCGGCTGCAATGGTAAGTGCTATTTTGCCATTTTTTTACTCCATACCTAAGAGCGTGTTCGCGATTAGAATTTTGCAGGTTGTTTTAAAGACTCTAAAGGCTTTAACAGTTGCAGAACGTTTTCTGTGCGGTTAGTACATTTGTCGCAGCACGCCGCGATATGTCTGTCCTATATATATAGGACACCAGGCTTCAGTGGGTGTAAACCACCGGCGCGTGTTGCATGCAGTGCGGAATATTTTTTTTTGGTAATGCCTAATTTTTGTTTTTGTTTTATTGCAGAGGCAAAGACTGTGACCTTACTCAACGGCAAAGCGGCCTCGATTAAGACATCTGCGTCTCGAGGATCCAGATGTCATTTTTGCTGCACTGAAGGATGGTTACGTGTCGGAGGTTGAAGACGCTGAGGACGACGTGGATTTGAGCTCTCGGCTGCCTCCACCGGTGATGAAGTTGACAAAGCAACACCGGAAGACAGGTCGTGGTGCAGGAGAGCTTTCAATAAGCTAGCAGCCACGTGTCACCCTCAATAATCTGGTGACGAGAATGAGAATGATCTTGATGGTCTACCGACCCCGTTCTCGTATCCGTATTTTTCTCGGTACGTGCCGAAGAGTGTTTTTTGCTGTTCTTGCCGAGGAAACAAACATGTATTCTATTTATCAAGAAGGAAAATCCGTTGAGATGAGGAAGAAGAAATCAGAAAGCTGATTTCACAGCATTTAGCGGTGGGTGTCTTTCGCTAGCCACGGCTAGAATCTGCTTGCACATTGCAGACGTGAACGGAGACCTGTTGTGAACGCCCTGCCTTCACTACGGCGAACGCTATGTCTTCACTACTGCGAACGCTATGCCTCACAACGGCGAACGCCAAGCGCATGCTCCTCACGCTTTCCCTCGTCCCTTCCTCCCCTTACCCTCGCCCGGTCACGCTATGTAAGCTGGCTGATCGGGATGAATAAACGCTCTTTCTATCCCGAGCGTCCGTTTGTGTTCCATGGAAGCACGGCGCGCGCAATGCGCGTACAAGCTTTGTAATAAGACCACACCACCAATTATCCTTTCTGGAAGGTCACAACAGATATGGACACATTTCTTGAAAGATGCCTGCCTAAACCTCTCTTTCGAGGAGCATCTCTGCAACGATGAGCAAATCATTCCGTTTAAAGGGGTTGTGAAAAGAAAATGAAGCTGCCCGATTTTAATTTTTACTGCTTCCATACACATTAGACATGCTAATTCCGAAATATTTCGACTCAATATTGAGTCTGCATTTAATAAAGCCCATTCGAAATCGCTGCCTTTTCGAGCTCATGAAACGACCATGCGCCGCCGTCGGCTGACACACGCACTACTCGACTACGTCATTTTAAGATCTTCAGAAACGTAGAGATATCTTCAACTTTCGTTTGCCCTAAAATAATAGCTTTATGATAAATTCAGAAAGTGAAACAAGGTTTTCCAATTATTTGCACGCGTAATTGCACTCTGTTAAACTGCAGCGCGTGGTCATACATCAATCACTGACCTGGGACCAGTTTCGGTTTCGGTTCTGCTTCTCCATCCTCATTGGCTTCAGTATCAGCGGCTCGACATAGCCTTGCTTACGTGAACCTATCTAGGTGGTGTTCCTTGACAGCGGTGGTTTGAGTCAGAGAATCGAGCTGAGCAAGGCCAGCCCATCTCGACGACTCTATCTTTACATGAACTCGATACGAACGAGTCAGCTATCGCGGCGCGCATCGGCTCCGCGCTTCTGTTCTTTGCTGGAGAAAAATATATTCCAGAAGCGTGAAGAGGGTTAGGCATAATTTGCAGATGGGGCTGCGAGTCAACCCACCCCTTGCGATAGAGATGAAGGCTCGAGTCCACGACCGGGTTCGGAGGTTCACGGTCGGGGCTCCCGCAGGCAGAGGTGTCGCGGTCTCTCGGCATGACTGCTACTTGCCGGGCGCGCGACGTGCCGTTGCGAGCGGCGTAACAACGACTGACAGCAGCTCGCCGCCTGCGCCCAACCGATGTCAATGACAGGCCGCACGCGGCGCGTCGCACTGACAAGGGGCAGAATGCGAGTGCGCAGAGCGCCAGCGTCATAATGACATGGGGACGCGTTTCTCGGGGCCGGCCTGTCAGCCTGGATGCCGGCCGCCGGCGTCAGAAAAACACGCTAGTATTATTTGTTCACGCTCATAACAAGCACTGGAGTAGATGAATGCCAAAAATGAATCATTTTTGAGGATCGTTGGCTGATGCCGAGTTGCTGGCAGTATTCAATTCGGCGATACAAGCAAATTTCATCAAATGACCGCTTTATTTACTGCCTGGTCGCCGCTCGCATAGCTGGCATTTGCTAGCTCCGCTGGCGTCGCGGAAATCGAGCATATCTTAATTTTATTATGGGACAGGTTCACAGTTAAAGGGGTGACGAGAGTAGTACCTTTTACAGCGCTGACCAGTTCCGAAGCTCCCTCAGCTGCGGTATCGATAGTATCGATGCAAAACCAGGTAGGCTTAGCGACGACCAGGGCCGCCGGCAAGCCTCGATCGCAGCTTCATCGCCCGGCGCGTCCGCAGGCGGCGTCGTTGCCGAAAGCTCGGCATGCGCTCGAATATAACAGGCAGCCTTTCTGATAGCATGGCGCTGTTTTGTCTTTTCTGGTGCGAATGTGAAATACAGCGAGGCTGCAGGCCGGCCGGCAAACCTGGATCCCGTCCGCTGGCGTCATAAAAATGAGCTAAATATTTTTTTTTTCATGTAAATAATAAACTTTGGGAGCAAGAAGTGTGGAAAATAGATCATTTTTGACGATCGTTGTACAATGCCGAGTTGCTGGTAGAAGCAGCAACTGTAATACGAGCAAATTTCTTGCCACAACCGCAGCTCAGCTGCCGCTGCCCGCGGCCGTTGCGGTCCGGCTTGCGCGCCTGGCGTCCGCTATAGCTCCGCTGCCGAGCGCACCGCAACAATGACCATATGTTTTGTTGTGAGACGATGCTGTTGACAGTAAAGCGATGCCAAAAACAGGCATTTTATCATAACCCAGGCTACTTCCGAAGCGCTGTCCACCGCGGCTTCGGTGCGAAACAGGCCTAGCGACGACCAGGGCAGCCAGAGAGCAGTGCAGTTCGTCACCCGGCGCGCCCGCGTCTAGCGCCGTTGCCGAAAGCGCGCTACGTGGGCAGGCATGCTTTGTGGCCGCCCGAGTACAGCCGGCAGTCTTTCTGATAACATCGCTCTTTTGTCTTTTCTGGTGCGAACTTCAGTAGCCAAGCAGCGCGCAGGCGCTGGTGTGCAGTGGCAAAGTGTTACACCGGATGTGGGCCGGGCATGAGTCAAGTGGCGCAAAGATGCTTGCCGCTCCGTGTCCCTGCTTGCTGCAGGCGACAGTTCGCAAGCGGCGACTGGTGCGGCGCGCCGTCCAAGTTTTCGCACATGTGTCAGCTTGGGAGCTAGCAGACTCCATTCTGAGCAGACGACGGTGCCACATTCGAGTCAATATGCGTGCTGTAACCTCGGTCAACTATGGCTAAACAGGCCTCGCTAAGCCGCCATGTTGTGTTGACGACAGAAGCCTCTGATTGGCTTCTTAAAATGACGTTTTCTGTGAGTTGAAGGGGACACGCGCTGGGAAACCGAAATTTAGTTTTTTTCGCTATTCACTCAACCCAGACGATGAAACGAACCAAAGTATACTATAGAATGAAGGGTCACAATTCCAAATACACACGTCGTTCAAAATTTTCGGAAAACGTTTCACGACCCCTTTAAAGGGGTAGAGACATCAAATTCCAAGGTTGTACAAAAGACTGCCATACGTTTCCTTTGTATGTGAGGACCATAAGAGCGAAATATTAAATTTAAGGGAGGTCTAGAACATATTTTAATTTCATTTTAAAGTTTGTGAAAATGCTCACTCTTGAAGTCTGAGCCATCGCTAGTGCATGAATGTGACGTAGGAACAGAGAAGAAAACACAAGCAAGTATTGCCTACGTCATTGCACAGTTTTCTGACGTACGGGACCAAGTTTTGCGGTTTCGCGGCCTAGCAACCTTGGTTACGAGTGCTCACGAGTCTTTTTTTTTCTGCACGCTCGCGAGTGCGATGGTGCTTTACGCCCGGCGTTGCCGCAGGCGATGTCGTTGCCGAAACATCCACTTTTGCAGAGGCATATTGCCCGTGCTCTAATGTAGGAAGCATTCTCTAGTATCATGGATGTTATGTATTTTCTTGTGCGAACGTGAAGTACGCCGAGCATGCCGGCCGGCCAGCCTGGATCCCGTCCGCCGGCGTCATAAAAAGGAGCTAAAGTGTTTTCTTGACGTAAATATATAAACCCTGGGATAAGAAATGTGAAAAATGTGTCATTTTTGAGGATCGCTGACGAATACTGAGCTGCTGGCAAAGGTAACGACTGTGATACGAGCAAACTTTTTGCCACAACCGCCTCGCAGCTGCCGCTGGCCCGACGTTGCGGTCCGGCTCGCCTGGCGCCCGCGCGCTTCGCTGCTGAAGACGTCGTGGAGATTTACCATACTATTATTTTATTGTGAGATGATGCTGTTGACAGTAAAGCGATGTGTAGAGTAGGCCTTTTATTATAGCGCAGGCGACTTCCGAAGCGCCGGCCGCTGCGACTTCGATGCGGAAGAGGCTATAGGCCTAGCGACGACCACGGCAACCAGGCAGCAGAAGAGTTCGTCGCCCGGAGCGCCCGCGAGCGATGCCGTTGCCGAAAGCTCGAAACATAAGCAGGCATGCTTTGTCGCTGCTCGAGCAGTCTTTCTGGGGGACTGCTGTACGGCGGCGAAGTGCGACACCGGTTGCGGGCGGAGCTTGGGTAGAGCGGCGCAGCGATGCTCACCGCTCCGTGTCCCTGCTTGCAGTGGGGCGGCAGTTCGCAAGCGACGATCAGTGCGGCGCGTCGGCCTAGTGGCCATATGGCTTGATGAATGTTGCTGCGCGTGCATTATTTGTCTAAATAATGATTGCACTTCGCGCTCTGAGCTCGCTACTTGTTTTTGGTCGGCGAATGTTTTCGCTCGGCCACCGATATGCCGTTGGCCAACGGGTCTCGTTTTGGTCGGCGGCGTTGTCACACTAGGACGACGCTTGGTCGTTGGGGCGTCGTCGTCGTCGTCGGTGCAGCGTGACTGGCTAGTCGGGGAACGACCATGTTGGCCGACGCGACCGTCGGCGTCGCTGTCGCGTCGACCTCGGGGTCCCGTCGGCCTGTGTGAACGCGCCTGAACTGCGCGCTGGTCCCAGGCTGCCCTAATCGTCGCTAGGCCTAGGTGGTCTCGCTTCCGCAGTTGACGGCGCTTTGGAAGTCGACTGTGCTATAATAAAAGGCCTACTCTTCACATCGCTTTAGTGCAAACTCGTCCCATAATAGAAGATAAGTTCGATTTCCACGACGCCTTCATCAACGGAGCTAGCAGACGAGCAGCGCGCACGAAGAAGCAGCGTCGAGCTGTCGGGATGGGACAACGTCGGCGTGAGGTCGGCGCTGTTGTCGGCAGAGTGTGACACACGGGTCGGCCGACGGCTGCTATCTCGGCGACGCGACGGCGATGCGCTCGTCAGGCGACGACCGGTGCTCGGTCGGCGTCTGCGCAGTGTGACAGACGCGCCGACGGCACGAAAATCGCTGCCGCCGACCATCGCCAGACTGAAATCGGCCGATCGTCGGCGTAGTGTGAACGCGCCTTTACCATTTGACGTTGCCTACACGCTCGGTGTTCGCTGGCACAATCTGAGCTGCGTCGGGCCTGACGCCTGCCTCCTCTTCGGAATCGCTGGCCAGCGGATCAAAAATGAAGTGGTTGTCGGGGTTCGAACCGCGGCGTCTTCTTCCTCGTCTGCGTCATCCCGCGATTCCTCATAATCGGTGTCTTCGCCGAAATAAAACTCTTCTTTCCGACTCGGAGCTGTTCGACTTGCCCTCCGCCCGGCTCTCCGTGTTTACGCGCACCACGTGCGTGTCAAGCAGACGACATGCCTACACGACGTCACGGCTTTCCGGACCCACGTGACAACGCATTGTCTGGTTTTTGACGTCATGAAAGAGCCTGGCAAAACCTGGCAACTACGAACCGAAACCGAAACTGTTGGGTACAAATAATACGATTATTAATTATATAATGCGAGTTCATGCTTCTAAGACGGTGTTGCATGCTCACTGAATCGCTACGCATTATTTTCAACCCAGAGATACAACACAAAAATTTGGTGTCTCTACCCCTTTAAAGGACAGCGAGACATAAAACAATACATCAAAAGGAAACCAAATACGTGGGAAGTGAAAGTTTTCATGCTGTGCGCCGCCTCGAGGATTACTTACGACTTCGTCGTTTATCAAGGTTCATCCACTGAACTCATTCCAGCTGTTTCAAAACTTTTAACACGGATTAATCGACGTCCATATTAGCTGCACCTCAAGGCAACCAGCATGTTTATTCTCAATATTTGAATTTTTGTGAAAGTCTTGAAATAAAGAGTAACGTCAAACTTTGCTTTTTTTGTTCTTGCAACCACTAAGCCCTGGTGTCCTATATGTAGGACACGGCGCCATCTTTAAAACCAAGCTAGTTCTAGAGAAATTTTTTGCACTAGTGTGTTCCTTGGGTGGCAGTGAAGCAAAATAACAATTTATAAAAATTCCCGAAGTAGCAAAAAAAAATCAGGGCTGAAAGGGTTAATTAACAACTTCCGCCATTCATACTGGCCCGCGCTACTTTCTTCCATAAAGTCGCGTACATTTCCGGCAGTCATGATCGTACTTTCGGCCACGTGGGCCCGAGCAAGCAGCAACCGAAGACAGTCGACAAGGCCGACAACCTCGCGACGGCGGCGGTGCAGTGTAGTGCTTGTGATGCCCTCCTCTTAGCCTAAGTGGATTAGGGCAGCGGACTTCCTTGAGCGGAGGTGACCACGGCAGCAGCGGCGAAGGCCGAAGATGCTAAGGGGGCTCACGAGGGCATTGAGAGCGGCAAACAGCAGCGGAAGCAGCGGCGACGTGGCGGCGCCAGTCAAGCCGAGTCTACCCTCGGGTCGCCGGACGACGGAGTGGTGCTACGCACAGTCAAGCTGTTGCTGTTAATTGAGGACGGCTGCGTCCTCGACAGAGGTCTCGTGTTCTGGCTGGTTCGATCTGGACATCCGGCGGGGAAGCACGTTCGTTCACGTGCTGGTAGACTGCGGGAGATTCATTTCCAGCCGTGTTTGATTACGCATCCTTTACCCCCTCCCAGCCGCCGCGGTGGCTAAGCGGTTATGGTGCTCGGCTGCTGGCCCAAAAGACGCGGGTTCGATCCCGGCCGCGGCGGCTAGAATTTCTTTGGAGGAGAAATTCTAGAGGCCCGTGTACTGTGCGATGTCAGTGCACGTTAAAGAACCCCAGGTGGTCGAAATTTCCGGAGCCCTCCACTACGGCGTCTCTCATAGCCTTAGTCGCTTTGGGACGTTAAACCCCATAAACCAAACCAAACCTTTACCCCCTCCCATCGACCGAGCTGCGAGAGCGGAACAGCCAGCATCGCCCCTGCCGTGGATGGTAACACCAGCGTCCACTTCTGTCCATCCGATTTGGACAGTGCTCTTCGTAGCTTATTCCCCAGTCAGGGATCTGGGGAATCCGAACCCTATTTAACTCGGCATTGAGTGCGACCGAGGGAGACGCCTGTTAACTCCCGTCGACTCCAGTTGGCGAAGAAGTTCCCTTCCACTGAGAGTCACTCTCAGTGGCTCTTTTGTAAATAATATAAATAATTGTATAAAGATTTCCTTGCCTTCTTCCTAACCCAGTCTCCCATCCTCCTCGTCCCATCATAGGTTCGGCCATGCTACCCGGGTCGCAACAACTGGTTGGCAGCGGTGAGATCGTCTGCGTGGTGTCCTGGCTCCGGTTTTGGTGAATGCATTGCCTTCTCTCCTTGAGTATTGCCAGGTCTTAATTTGTGCTGCTCTTCCTGGTAGTGCACATTGGTTGAAGTAGCCTGTTCGGATTTGAACCTTGCTTCACACCAACATCCTTAAGAGACTAGCGATCACATTATTAGCGAGCACTTAAAGGTGCACTGAAGAGGAATCTGAACTTGTCTTTTTGCCGCGTGAACTCGATCTGCACGTTCCGAGTTTTCTTAGAAACTGCGATTTACTGCCCTGTGTGGCCGATTTCCCCAATTAAATCGAATTAACGTCCGGCTCCCGCCTTTTTTTTTAATTCTGCCTCGTACGATGGGCGGAGTCGACCAACGCGTGGAGATCCTTTCACCCAGTCCCGTGGCGGCTTGCCGCTCTGCCATCGACGGAGTAATACGTAGTAGTCCGTAGTAGCCAATAGTCCGCGCGTATTTTTATTTCTTCGGGCTTATTTTGCGGCTATATTATCTGCGAATGAAACTATTTATTCATGGAAACCTAAAAAACAAAATAAAGCGAAAGCAAAGCCTCCACGGGACTGAGTGAAAGGCGCTCCACGCGTTGGTCGACTCCGCCCACCGTACGAGGCAGAATTAAAAAAAAAGGCGGGAGCCGGACGTTAATTCGTTTTAATTGGGGAAATCGGCCACACAGGGCAATAAGTCACTGCTTCTAAGAATGCTAGGAACGTGTGGATCGAGTTCCCGCGGCAAAAAAGACATGTTCAGAATCCTCTTCAGTGCACCTTTAAGGGCAGTCATGGACTGGCGAAAGCTGCGTAAGATGGACCTGATCTCCTTATCTGGAGAATTAGGGACTCATTGCGGGGAAACAATGAAGAAACTGCAGGTTGTCAGTGCGATAGAGGACCTCGGTTTTGAGGACGAGGAGATAGTGGAGCACTGGGAGGAAATAAAAAGAAAAGAGGAGTTAGAGGAACAAAAAAGAAAAGAGGAATTGGAGGAACGAAAAAGAAAAGAGGAATTGGAGGAACGAAAAAGACAAGAAGAATTGGAATTGCAGGAGCGAATAAGAAAAGAGGAGTTAGAGGAACAAAAGAGGAAAGATGAGGTGGAGCTAGAAAGGAAGCGACTTGAGGTGAAGCTAGCTGCAGCTCAGGCAGAAGCAGCAAATGCCGGCACGGCCTCTGCTGTGAGCAGTCAGTCATCGAAGCCGCCCAAAATGAAAGACCTTCTGTCACCTTTCAAAATGGGCGAAGATGTCGGGCTGTTCATTGTAAACTTTGAGCGCACGTGCGAAAACCAAAAATTTCTTCGCACAACTTGGCCTCAATACCTTTCGACGGTTCTGCCATGTGAGGCTGCCGACGTGCTTGCTCGGCTAAAAGGCGGATGATTACGGTAAAGTGAAAGCCACCTTGCTGAAAAAGTACCGCCTGGTAGACGACGCCTTCCTTCGACGATTCAGAACCACGGGGAAGCGGCCGTCTGAGTCATTCCCAGATTTTGCCTACTATCTTAAGGCAAATCTGATCGAATGGCTCAATGGCACGGAGGTTTATCAGGACCGTGACAAAGTTGTGGCAGAAATCTGTCTAGAACAATTTTACAATTGTCTAAATGAGGAAACGCGGCTCTAGGTGCAAGACAGGCCCGAAAAGAAAAGCTTAGAGCGCGCCGCCGAACTCGCAGAAGAGTTCCAGGTCAGGCGCGAAACAGGAAAGGAAAGCTTACGGGCAGGAACAAAGCCCTAAGGGGAGTTCAGGAGGCGCCCAGTGCGGAACGAGAATAGAGCGGCCCCGCCGAGGGTAGAGAAAGGGGCAGATGAGGAGAACCGCGAAAAAGACTCGGTTGGTAGAAATGACGCGGACAAAGAAAAAAAAGAGAAGGATCGTGCTAAAGCCTTCGAGGCGAGCATACCAGCAGTCTGTTTCCGCTGTAACGAGCCAGGGCATATCGCGAGTGGCTGTCGAAGGACTAGGCTGGTTTTTTCGCTCACTACTCTCGACGAGTAAAATATGCGCCTACTAGAGCCGTACATGCGCGAAAGGACAGAATGAGCGACGGTGTCGCGTCCTGGGCGACTCCGCCGCCACAATGAATGTAATGCACCCTTCGTTCGTTTCACCGAAAGATTTCACTGGGGAAAACGCGTGGATCCGGCAGGTGGCCCAGGAGGGCAGTGTCTGTCTGCCGGTCGCGTGCGTCACCATATAGCACCGCAGCTTCGCAGGGGGGCGCTGCGGACGCCAGTGAAAAGCGCCCTCTCCGGCCGACTCCGTATTTTTGTCCGGGAAAACCTGTCACCCCTCCCATTGAGTAGCTGCGCGAGCAGCGCGCTTTCCCCTGAAAAAAAGCCAGTTCTGCACGTACTTTGCACGTGTTCGCCAGCCTGCAAATCTCTTTGTGCAGTCCCGAGCTTTTTCCCTCGTGCTTGAACGCTGACGAGCTTCAGAGGATTAGCAAAATGTACAGGGGCGCTAGAAAAAAATGCGAACAGCGCGGCGCCCACGCGCTGCGCAGTCGGAATTGATCTTCAATGCGTTTTTATCTCGGTAGTAACAAAAAGACGCTAGAGTGGTACATTATTGTATCACGGATGTCTCTAGCTTATTTGTGTGGCGAGCCAAGTATAAGCGTGACGAAAATAAATTCCAACAGCGGAGCGCCTAGGCACTGCGCTGTTCGCATTTCTTTCGGTCGCGGCAGTACGCTCTGAGATGTAGGGTGAAAGAAATAGTGGACAGTGAATTTTTTTTTTCGCTGCGAACTTGAAAAAAAGAACTGCTAATGGATCAGGCCCACTACGTGAAGCAGATTGTTGACGAAAAAGCCGGTACCGTAACGGCGAAATCTGTATCGCAAGTAAATGACGAGATCATTTAAGACGTGGAATTCGAGGTAAATACCATTTTTTTTTTTTTTGGCGCGGCCATCTTCGCAAGATGCTTAATTTCGTTGGGTGACTGAGCACTTCGGTGCATGCAGGTTTGTTGGCCAAATAATAAGGATGTTGTTACGTGTTTCGATGAATAATGATGGAAATAATTTTTATTTTAACTCAAAATAAGGAGGCCTTAAGGCGACACGCGAGGCTGAGGAGAAAAACGAAAACACGCACGAAATGCGCCTACCAGCTGCTTGCTATATACGGCTAAGAGAAAAAATGCTCTAGTTTGTAAATCGCTACAACGGAGATAAGCGGTTGGTATATTTATTTTAATTCCGATTACAGCGCACGCCCATCCCCAAAACAATTTATTTGCAGAGCCATCGCTCATATGCAAACGCTCATTCATGTGCAGGCAAACATTTTGATTATTTTTTTTTTAATTTTCTACATATAAAGCAACATCGAAAATTGAGCCCGGCGTCACAAGTCGGAACATTGAGGCGATCACTGACCTTGCCTCACACGCGTCTGCATAATGCCGCTAGCTGTAGTCAGTCTCCAAAATAAAAAACGGCAAAAAAAATGACTTTTGTTAGCGCGAGCTTTACTAAACACTGCATGCTTAGTGAATTACAGCAAAAACTGCTCAGAAATAATATTACGAGTGCAACATACGAAACGTGTTTAGTAACAGGAAAAAGCTTACTTCACCCTGCCCATAGCAGTTTTCGAGGCCTGCCGTTTCTCGTTCTCATCCATTTCATACCCAACAATTCCGGACAAAAACATTTTTGAATAGTAAAAAATGTATGACCGCATTTTTTTTTCATATACTGGAAGATTTCACTATAGCAGTCTCCCATCGATAGGCTTGCATTTTTTTTTCGTATTAACGTTTTTCCTATCGTCAACTGTTCGGTACGAGCGATGAAAAATATTTAAGATTTTGCTGCATATAGAAAGGGTGGACCATTACCTTCAATATTTCCGTTACTGTACGTTACAATTTTCCAATGTTAAATTTTTTTTCCCCAAGAATGTAGGACATCACCAGGAAATCTGTAGAATTACATGGGCAGTCCTTGGCCGTTGGATGTTCAGAGAACTATTGTGACAGCCCCACACACAACCAGTTTCTCCACTCTTAGAACGTCGCGGAATTCCAGCCATGACTCACAGAGAGCGGCAACACCACTTTTGTGCGCCCGCGAGCAGGACGGCGCGTGCTCACAATGAAAGAGAGAGTGGCAGCGGCGCGAGCAGCACGCGCATACAAGTCGACAGGCTGCTGGCTCAATGCGCTCCGCCGGCCACCTGCCCGGACAGGAACGCCAAAATGACCGGCAGGGGAGAAGTGGCTCTAGGTGCAAGACAGGCCCGAAAAGAAAAGCTTAGAGCGCGCCGCCGAACTCGCAGAAGAGTTCCAGGTCAGGCGCGAAACAGGAAAGGAAAGCTTACGGGCAGGAACAAAGCCTTAAGGGGAGTTCAGGAGGCGCCCAGTGCGGAACGAGAATAGAGCGGCCCCGCCGAGGGTAGAGAAAGGGGCAGATGAGGAGAACCGCGAAAAAGACTCGGTTGGTAGAAATGACGCGGACAAAGAAAAAAAAGAGAAGGATCGTGCTAAAGCCTTCGAGGCGAGCATACCAGCAGTCTGTTTCCGCTGTAACGAGCCAGGGCATATCGCGAGTGGCTGTCGAAGGACTAGGCTGGTTTTTTCGCTCACTACTCTCGACGAGTAAAATATGCGCCTACTAGAGCCGTACATGCGCGAAAGGACAGAATGAGCGACGGTGTCGCGTCCTGGGCGACTCCGCCGCCACAATGAATGTAATGCACCCTTCGTTCGTTTCACCGAAAGATTTCACTGGGGAAAACGCGTGGATCCGGCAGGTGGCCCAGGAGGGCAGTGTCTGTCTGCCGGTCGCGTGCGTCACCATTGAGGGCCGGTTTGGGGTGCTGCATACCGAAGCGGCGGTGTCAGTGACCTTGCCGGAGCAGTGTCCCTACCTTTTTCCAAACCGCTGGGAGGACGAGCTAAAGAAGAGGGGCCTGAGTTATGGCGACCACTCCGTGCACGAGCTGACGCGTTCCAAGGACCACGAGATCGCGGCCCAGTTGAGCCCAGGGAGTAATACCCCCGTCACACGGCCAGTTTCAATGGCCATCGAGTCGAGGGCCATCGAGATTTTCAATCGTTATCGAACTCGAGGGAGTTGTGGTGCTCCTACACTGCAAATCTCAATGGCCATTGATATCGTTTTCGCGTCTTACACCGAGCTCGTGTGGCGCCACAATCGCTACGTTTGGTTTCGCGCAAATAAAAATATTTTTACGAAACCAAACTAAATGCTGAAATATAATTTTTTTGCAGTCATAAGGCGCGTTCACACTTGTCCAAAAATCCGGCGCGCGAAGCGGGTTCGCTCGCCGCAAAAACTAGGACCTGTTCTCATTTGTTGACGCCGGGGTGAGGTGGAACCGCCGCATCACTGCTGTTTCTCGCTTTTGCACACTACGTCGCCGCTCGCGGCGTACGCAGATACAGTGAAAAAAAGAGCATAAATTTACGCTGTCTACGAACCACAAGCGTATGCGTGTTTACGTACGCTAAACACAAGCGCATTCCCGCATTCAGTTCAGCGTAGGCTAGCACAAGCCTCGTATACATGGAGCCCGACGTTGCGGGTCGGGTCGGGGTGCGCCAGATGTCGGGCTGACCAGCCCGACCCTACCGCGTATACATGAACCGGTTTTCTGTCGGGCAGAGACCGTCGCTACTCCTAGCGTCGAGCACGCAAACTACACGCATGCTAGAGGAGGAAAGACGCCCAGACGAAAAGTTCCCTTTCCCGCTGCTGCTCTTTCCGGCCGGTTGGTTCGCCCGTTCACGTGCGCGCTGTCTTCGAGGCCGGCAGCGGCTCGCTGTGGGTGTCTCCGCTACCGGAAAAAAAATCTCCCAGCACGGCCGGTCTCGACGCGCGCACTTTCTCGCTCTCTTCTTACGGCCTGAGCAGGTGCCGAGAAAACAAATCATGGTGAAAACCACTATCCAAAGCCGAGGTTTCTAGTGATTCCGGCGTTTTTTTTTTTTGAAAAGGCGGTCAAGTATCTCCCACGATCGAATTTCTCGAAGTCTTGTAACTAATCATTGAACCACATCTAGAAGATTCACCCGTCCTATGCTGCCCGGAATGGGTTGACAGAAGCCACACCAAATGCTTAACACACCTCATTTCTGAGAAGTTTCTCCAAATTTTTCTCGTCAACTACACAAAGAAATTAACAAACCAAAATGGCAAGCCGTCTGGCTTCATCCACAAGCCAACGCGAAATCATTTAAGGCTGTAACTGACATCCCTTGAACTGCGAGCCGCACAACAATGTTGTATAGGTCATTACAAGCAGCGCCTGTTATTGTTTTCAGTCCTTCTAAGTATGTGAAACGATATCGCAGTTCCAAAGAGCAAAGGATCTTTCTGATCTGGTGTGTTTCACGCAGTGCGAACAGATGGCACAGATACTTCGAATGTTTTCAAACGGCAAGTGCTATTATTTTATTCATACATTTCCAAGTATCAACAGAGATTGTGCCAGCCCTGAAGATGAAAATAAATGTTTTCCTAACTGTGGCTTCGCCCTGTAATATCTTGCCCCACTTTTATTCCTGCTAGACGCAAATGATACAGCCCTATTCGCTAATACTATGCGCCATCATTGCATGCCGACTTCAATGTTTTGAGATCCATCTACTAGTTCCCTGCTTTGCGTGCCGATAGCAGTGGCTGCATAAGATATGGTCGTCAAGTTCTTCTTCAGTACTCGGAGCAGCCGTTCAGCAATATGTGCAAAGTAACCGAACCAGCCCCCGGAGAGTTGCGGCGGTAGATAGCAACTGCCCCTCATGCACATGCCGTTAAGAAAGAGCGCGCGCGCCGAGTGCTCCGAGTTCCTGCACAGCGCCAGCCAGACCGGAGAGGAGGCAGGAGAGGAGGCGCTAAGCCGATGCGGCAGCGTATACATGCTCCTTCCAGCCGGGTCGGGCAGAGCCAACCCACCCCCTGCAGTCGGGCTGGCCCAGCTCGACTCGACGGTCCCTTTTCTCGACCCCCTAGCGTATACATGAGCCCGACAACCGGTTCTCGGCCCGACAGCCTGCTTAACCCGACTTTTGTCGGGCTCATGTAAACGCCCAGACAGACGCAAAAATAGTAGTAGTAGAAGACGTTTATTCGGCCAAAATTTACAGGCCGAGCATGTCGACCGCCTGGGTGACCAGAAGTCGCTGTTCTTCCTCCCCTTCAGCGCCAAGCCAGTCGAGCCAGGTGGTGAAGGATAAAGAAGGTGGGGGGTAGGAACCCGACTGCTGAGCAGCCGGGCAATAGAAGAGGCAATGGGCAAGGTCCGCATAGATACAGGGGCAGTTGGGACAGGAAGGGTCCGATCGATAGCGATAGAGAAAGAGGCGAGACGGGGTGATGATTGCATTCATTTGAACGTGCCGAAGAAGGCGAGCCTCCGGCACTGTGAGTGATGGATGAGGGGGAGGGTAAAGGCGTTTGTCGAGGCGGAGCTCGAGGTAGACCTCTTTTATGGTGCGGCGAAGGGTGAGTCTCCCACCGTCCTCCGAGGGCTTGGGCCAGGGGATCAACGGTGCCCGGAAAAGTGTGTCACGGGCGAGCTGATGAGCCAGCTCATTGCCGTCAATCCCTGAATGCCCAGGGACCCAGCGGAGGAAAACAATGGAAGGCTGCAATGCGGAGACCGCTCGTTCGACCTCCTGTTGAAGTACCACGGCGGCCATCTTGGACAAGACGTTAGTTGAACCACCAGGGCGGCTCCACTTGTCCGTGGAAGCGAAAAAGCGCTCCTCCGAGACTGTCTGGTCCTCCTCTCTGCGTTACCTTGACCTCCTCTCCCTCGCGTTGTGGCAGAAGGAGGCGGTTAGTCACGGAGGGGGATAAACGCCATGATAATGACGACCGCGCTCGAACGTGTTTGGCACACGGGTACTGCTTCTTTCGTCCCTACCCACCCCTTGGCGGCCCTGCCATGGTGCCTGGCGATTCTTTTTTAGGAGGCACTATTTCGTATGTGACCTTTTGCGGGGCTAGTTGATGTGACATTGTGTTCAGTTGGAGTCAGCGCCCGTCCTGTCCGTCTTTCTGTGTGTTTTGTGTAGAATTTAGCGCTGTTTTTACTTTCCTGAACACGAAGTCTCTATATCTGTGACATTTACAGAAATTATATTTTGTTTCCATTTTTTCCAGAGTTGTACACGTTGTTTTATAGTTATTCTTTTCTCACGACCCTGACAAATATTTTGATGACTAGCAGCGGCAGCCACGGCAAGCAATATTACAAAATAAAGCTTCGTAGGTTCCACTGGCATCCATAACAAAGGGCCACAAGACATCTATGGGCTATGGCCTTCGTAAAACTATGGATGATGTCGAAATGGATGCAGCGGAATAGTAGATGACCTCTTGGTTTCAAAGGGTTGTTGCCATGCGTGTTGTCACAGCCTTTTCTGCGGTAAAAGGCGCGTGGCGCGTAGCTTGTGTGCTATTGATTCCCGTTCACCATACAAACGTTTATTTCGCAATTCCAGGAAAAACACCAGCAGTGAAACATCAACCCGAGATTTCGAAGCATGGCGAGTGTTTTTATTTTTTACTCACACACTGCCAGTGCTATGTAGAATTCTAAGAGACAGCTGATATGGTAACAGTAAATAAGAGAAAATGGGCAGAATAAGGCATATCAGAATGGTACAAACATATTGCGTTCAAGTCGTTGGGTCAGTAGCTGCGGAGAGGTAGTCTGTGACGTTGAGATACGTTGCAAGTAATGCTGATTTTCTTTTTTTCCGCCCGCGCATCCGTGTATGATAACAAAAATCCCGAAAGCGCTTAGGGCCGCAGCCGGCAACATTCTTTTCGTTCACTTTTTATTGTCAAATAAACTACTACCACCACCAAGGTTCGAAAAACGAAAAGGAAACACTGGCTGCGAAACTTCCACTGGAGACTGCGGGACATAGCTGGCAAGAGCTAATAAGTACTCATTACAATCGCGTCGGGTTTCTCCCTACTGTGGCCTTAGCATAGCATTTCCATCCATTCATTGGAACTGCATTTTGTTGCCACACGAGGCAACGTTCCTGCTTTTGTGATATCGTTTTGTGATATCGGCGAGTGTGTAGTCTCAGCAGCCGTGCTCCGCTGTAAATAAAGTTTTATTTTTATTCTGGTTCTTAGTGCGAACTTTTTTTTGGTAATGAGCAACTAAATATAATGTACATACCTGAATAGAGCTACTCTCGCTCTGCCAGTGACGACGACCCCTTTCCGCGATAGGTCTAACGATTCCGCAGGTTTCGTGTGTGCAATTTCCGCAACCGTCGAACGCGAATTCACGTTTTGGGGAATGCAAATGGCCAACAAATGAAGTTTTCACAACGGTGACCTAATATCGACTATTTTCACAGTGCAGGATGCACATACAATGAAAGGAAAGCTCTGGTCGGACCCAGACTGCCGCGCTCTTGGGCAGCCAGCAGCAGTCACCGGCGTCGCTTGTGGATTAGGAATAAGGACGTTTTATTTCGCCATCGAACGTACTTCAGGATAAAGCGATTCAAAATTGAATATCACGTCGGAGAAAGCAGGGACAATTAGAAGCGTCGGTCCTACGCGATGTCAGCAATCCGGCCACCGAATGTTTCCGAGGCGCGCGATCACATCGGTGGTTTCTACAAAGTTGTCGCGCTGCATAAACAAGCAAAGGAACAACAGGTAC